>NW_022589709.1:22513609-22583241 GCF_004348235.1 Phoca vitulina
AATGGTCGAGTTTCATTCTTCTGCATGTGGCTGTCCAATTTTCCCAGCACCATTTATTGAAGAGACTGTCTTTTTTCCATTGCATGTTTTTTCCTGCTTTGTCAAAGATTATTTGACCATAGAGTTGAGGGTCCATATCTGGGTTCTCTATTCTGTTCCATTGGTCTGTATGTCTGTTTTTGTGCCAGTACCATGCTGTCTTGGTGATCACAGCTTTGTAATATAGCTTGAAATTGGGCAATGTGATGCCCCCAGCTTTGTTTTTCTTTTTCAACATCTCCTTGGCGATTTGGGGTCTTTTCTGATTCCATACAAATTTTAGGATTGTTTGTTCCAGCACTTTGAAAAATGTCATTGGAATTTTGATCGGGATGGCATTGAAGGTATAGATTGCTCTGGGTAGCATAGACATTTTAACAATGTTTATTCTTCCGATCCATGAGCATGGAATATTTTTCCATCTTTTTGTGTCTTCTTCAATTTCTTTCATGAGTGTTTTGTAGTTCCTAGAGTATAGATCCTTTACCTCTTTGGTTAGGTTTATTCCGAGGTATCTTATGGTTTTTGGTGCTATTGTAAATGGAATCGTTTCTCTAATTTCTCTTTCTACAGTTGCATTGTTAGTGTATAAGAAAGCAACTGATTTCTGTGCATTGATTTTGTATCCTGCCACATTACTGAATTGCTGTCTGAGTTCTAGTAATTTGGGGGTGGAGTCTTTTGGGTTTTCCACATAAAGTATCATGTCGTCTGTGAAAAGAGAGAGTTTGACTTCTTTGCCAATTTGAATACCTTTTATTTCTTTTTGTTGTCTGATTGCTGTTGCTAGGACTTCTAGTACTATGTTGAACAACAGTGGTGAGAGTGGGCACCCTTGACGTGTTCCTGATCTTAAGGGAAAGGCTCTCATCTTTTCCCCATTGAGGATGATATTCACTGTGGGTTTCTCATAGATGGATTTTATGAGCTTGAGGAATGTTCCCTCTATCCCTATACTCTGGAGAGTTTTAATCAGGAAAGGATGTTGTATTTTGTCAAATGCTTTTTCTGCATCAATTGAGAGGACCATATGGTTCTTCTCTCTCCTCTTATTAATGTGTTCTATGACATTGATTGATTTGTGAATGTTGAACCTCCCTTGCATCCTGGGGATAAATCCCACTTGGTCGTGGTGGATGATCCTTTTAATGTATTGTTGGATCCTATTAGCTAGGATTTTGTTGAGGATTTTGGAATCCATATTCATCAGGGATATCAGTCTGAAATTCTCCTTTTTGATGGGGTCTTTGCCTGGTTTGGGGATTAAGGTAATGCTGGCCTCATAGAATGAGTTTGGAAGTTTTCCTTCTGTTTCTATTTTTTGAAACAGCTTCAGTAGAATAGGTATTATTTCTTCTTTGAATGTTTGGTAGAATTCCCCAGGGAATCCATCAGGCCCTGGACTTTGTTTTTTGGGAGGTTTTTGATCACTGCTTCAATCTCGTTACTGGTTATTGTCCTATTCAGGTTGTCAATTTCTTCCTGTTTCAGTCTTGGCAGCTTATAGGTTTCCAGGAAGGCCTCCATTTCATCCAGATTGCTCAGTTTATTGGCATATAGTTGTTGATAATAATTTCTAATAATTGTTTCTATTTCCTTGGTGTTAGTCGTGATCTTTCCCCTTTCATTCATAATTTTATTAATTTGGGTCCTTTCTCTTTTCTTTTGGATAAGTCTGGCCAGTGGTTTATCAATCTTATTAATTCTTTCAAAGAACCAACTTCTAGTTTCATTGATCTGATCTACTGTGTTTCTGGTTTCTAATTCATTGATTTCTGCTCTAATTTTAATTATTTCTCTTCTAATGCGTGGCTTAGGCGTCGTTTGTTGCTTTTTCTCTAGTTCTTTAAGGTGTAGAGTTAGTTGGTGAATTCGGGATTTTTCTATTTTTTTGAGTGAGGCTTGGATGGCTATGTATTACCCCCTTAGGACCACCTTTGCAGTATCCCATAGGTTTTGGACCGATGTGTTTTTGTTCTCATTGATTTCCATGAATTGTTTAAGTTCTTCTTTGATTTCTTGGTTGACCCAAACATTCTTGAGCAGAGTGGTCTTTAGCTTCCAAGTGTTTGAATTTCTGCCAAATTTTTTCTTGTGATTGAGTTCCAGTTTTAGAGCATTGTGGTCTGAGAATATGCAGGGAATAATCTCAATCTTTTGGTATTGGTTGAGACCTGATTTGTGACCCAGTATATGGTCTATTCTGGAGAAAGTTCCATGTGTGTTCGAGAAGAATGAGTATTCTGTTGTTTTAGGGTGGAATGTTCTGTAAATATCTATGAGGTCCATCTGGTCCAATGTATCATTCAAAGCTCTTGTTTCCTTGTTGATTTTCTGCTTAGATGATCTGTCCATTGCTGAGAGTGGAGCATTGAGGTCTCCTACAATTAACGTATTGTTATCAATATGACTCTTTATTTTGGTTAACAGTTGGCTTATGTAGATGGCTGTTCCCATGTTGGGGGCATAGATCTTTACAATTGTTAGATCTTCTTGTTGGATAGACCCTTTAAGAATGATATAGTGTCCTTCTGTGTCTCTTATTACAGACTTTAGTTTAAAATCTAATTTGTCTGATATAAGAATTGCTACCCCAGCTTTCTTTTGAGGTCCGCTGGCATGGAAGATAGATCTCCATCCCTTCACTTTCAGTCTGGATGTATCTTTAGGTTCAAAATGAGTCTCTTGTAGACAGCATATGGATGGGTCCTGTCTTTTTATCCAATCTGCAACCCTGTGCCGTTTTATGGGTGCGTTTAGGCCATTCATGTTGAGAGTGATTATTGAAAGATATGAATTAATTGTCATCATGTTGCCTGTGAAGACGTTGTTTTTATAGATTGTCCCTGTAAATTTCTGTTGTAGATCACTCTTGGGGTCTTTCTCCTTTTTATAGAACCCCCCTTAATATTTCTTGCAGGGCCGGCTTAGTGGTCACATATTCTTTCAACTTCTGCCGGTCGTGGAAGCTCTGCATCTCTCCATCCATTCTAAATGAAAGCCTTGCCGGATAAAGTATCCTTGGCTGCATGTTCTTCTCATTTAGTACCCTGAATATGTCTTGCCAGGCCTTTCTGGCTTGCCAGGTCTCTGTGGATAGGTCTGACGTTATTCTGATGTTCCTCCCTCTGTACGTAAGGAATCCCTTTGCCCTAACTGCCCTTAAGATGGTTTCCTTGGTTCTAAGATTTGCAAGTTTTACTATTACATGCCGGGGTGTTGGCCTGTTTTCCTTGATCTTAGGAGGGGTCCTCTCTGCCTCTAGGACTCGAATGTTTGTTTCATTCCCCAGATTAGGGAAGTTCTCAGCTACGATTTGCTCAAATACATCTTCTAGTCCTCTCTCTCTCTCCACTCCCTCCGGGATTCCAATTGTTCTGACATTGGAACGCCTCATGGTGTCAATTATTTCTCTGATTCTATTTTCATGGATTCTGAGTTGTTTTTCCCTGGCCTCCTCTTTTCCCTTTTTATCTATTATATTGTCTTCCAGGTCGCTTATTCTCTCTTCTGTCTCAGTTACCCTAGCTGTTAGATTATCTAGATTGGATTGGATCTCATTGATAGCATTTTTAAGTTCTGCCAATTCACCTTTTATTTCTGCCCTTAGAGACTCTATGTTGCCATTAATTGATTTCTCCATTCTAGCCATTGTCTTCACAACTGCTAGCCTGAATTCCATCTCTGACATCTTGGTTATATCTGCATCCATTTGTAAATCTGCAGCATAAGTCATAATCTCTGAGTCTTTTCTGTTTTGGGGGCTCCTCCTCCTAGTCATTCTGTTGATGGGTGTTTGAGGGAATGTATAGAGTCCAAATTAATGACCAGAACCCAAGCAAGATGCACCTGTTTTCTTGGGACCTTAGGGTTGCTGGCCTCTTGTTTTCCCAGCCTGTCTTCTGCGGGAGGGGCCTGCCGTGCTGTTACTCAGGCAACCCTGTTTGGGCGGAGTTCCCTGCGCCCCTGTGGCAGGGGATGAGCTCAGTGGGAATCAGTCTTTGGGGCTTTTGTTCTCTGGCGCCTTTCCCTGGCGGCTTTCCGCGTCTCTTCCGCGAGTCAGAGCAGAAGAGACCGTTTCCAACCCTCTGCCTCAGAGCAGAGAGACCACAGTCTGTTCTTCAGTGAGCTCTCCAGGCCACACTGTCTCCGTTTCTGTCCGTGCTGCTATAAACTGCAGTGTCCTGGGTTGTGCGGCCCTCCGCAGTGCTCCCAGTCCTGCCTCCAGGTCGCGGCAAGATGCAGTACCCAGACATTTCCAATCTTTCCAAAGATTGGAAAGAGATCCAATCTTTGTGCTTCTAAAACCGCCAGCCACACCCAGTTCGCGCGCGCACGCGACTCCGCCTCTCGGGGTTTCCACCCCGGGGGTTGCAGTTCACCGGTGTGTCCCTGGTGCACCGGGTTTCCAACTCGGAGGCTGCAGTTTGCGTGCGCGCGACCGTCGCTCCGGGTTTCTGTCCGGAGGGCTGCAGTTCGCGGGTGCGCGACCCCGCCGGTCTGGTTTTCCACCCCGGGGGCTGCCCTAAAGTCCTTTCCCCGCCGCTACAGGTCTGCGAGTCTGTGCCCTGTCCCCAGCGCGCGAGGCTGTCACTCACCAGCGGTGTAGGATCCCCACGTCCAGGCACCCTCCCGCCGCCATTTATCCTCCGATATCTGCCCGCAGAATCACGGCTCTCCGCTTCCTACCTCAAAACCAACCGCCTGTGATATTCTGTTTGTAAAGATCCAGATCTTCTTACATCTCAGGCTGGTTTCGTGGGTGCTCAGAGTGGTCTGGTAGATATCCAGCTCAATTCCGGGGACCAGTTGAAATAGGGTCCCCTACTCCTCCGCCATCTTTCCCTCCTCCCCTACATCATTAGTTTTTGATGTAGTGTTCCATGATTCATTGTTTGCATATAACACCCAGTGCTCCATTCAATACATGCCCTCTTTAATACTCATCACCAGGCTAACCCATCCCCCCATCCCTCCCCTCTAGAACCCTCAGTTTGTTTCTCAGAGTCCATAGTCTCTTGTGGTTTGTCTCCCCCTCCGATTGCCCCCCTTCATTTTTCCCTTCCTGCTATCTTCTTCTTCTTTTTTTTTTTTTAACATATAATGTATTATTTGTTTCAGAGGTACAGGTCTGTGATTCAACAGTCTTACACAATTCACAGTGCTCACCATAGCACATACCCTCCCCAGGAGAGACCATATTTTAATTATCTTCCAAACACAGGAAGCTCAGACATCATTAGCACTTTTATTTTTGTGAAAACCAAACCAAATTGAATTCCCTAACTGGCAACCACTTGAAATGAATAATGTGAATATTGTTTGACAATGCTAAATATAAAATGGTCAAAAACATTCTCTTATTTCTAGTTTATATGTTAGTGCGTGTGTGTGTGTGTGTAGTTTTCTTTATTTCATCTTCTCTATTGAATGTTGCAAATGAGTAAAAAGTACTGGCATAAGCAAAAACCCAATAAAATAATTCATGGAAAATTACATCCATTTTTGCAATTTCTTCACAGACCATTGATCACATTAGTAGTTTATATCAAAGTCAAATGGCTTCCTATGATGAATATCAACCTAAATAAAGAGGTAAACTGAGGCAAACTCGAATAACCAGAAATTGAGTTTATTCAGGAATAGTAGAGAAATTGCAATTTGGGAAACACAAACTATAGCAAACTACAGGCAGATTTGTTGAAGGTTTGGGGTGAACTATATTATTGGACAGGAGTGCAGAGAAGGGGGAAGTCCAACCAGAGTCCAAGCAGTAAGTTCATTGCTTTTGGGATGGGGAAAGATTCTTGGTGGATGTTCATTGGTAGGCAAATAAGTTCCCATATTCTGAAAGCCAGGCATTTACAGGGGAACCAGTCTCTCATTTCTTGAGTTTCATTTGCCTGATGGTGTATGTTTGATATTCTCCATTCCATATCCTATGGTTACATTTTAGATTCAAATCCTTTCACAGTGAGTAAAAGAGATTTAACATATTTCAGTCAGAACAAGACTATATTACTTAAGTATTAGATCATTGCAATTTTCCTGAATAAATGAGTAAATAAGAGATTGATGAGTGATGAATGAAAGTAGTTCCTGTTTAAACTTTACTGGTACTTTTTAGTTCATTTTCCTCATTGTCCAAGGCTTTGTAAATCATCTGTAAATATTTTAAAACTTCAGTTTTCAGTATCTTTAATATCCCTATTTCATATTAATTATGAATAATTATTTTACTTGCTACTACAAAATTAAAATACATGTACTAGTTATGAATCATAGTCAGTGGATTTATGTATTGGAAGAAATATTTCTGTACTTTGTTTAAATTGACTGTGTATACTCCAAGCCTCTATTGTGCTTGACTGTAGATATTCAGTCTCAGTTTTGATTAGTCTTGCCCCTGCCCTGGGGTTATACAAAGGTCCTAGGTACTCACATGTCAAGAAAACATTGGAGAGTCACCATGAGGCATTGGGGCAATTGTCACATCTATGTGGTCCTCTCTGTTTTGGCATAACTTCTGGGCCACAGTGAGGCTTGGAGAAGATTTTTATGCCTCTCTTATGCTGTGGGATCCAGTCTTTCAAGATGCAGTACCCAGACATTTCTTCCATGGTACAGTCACCTCCAGGGGATGCTACTACAAGAAAGGAGATGGCTCTGAATGACCTCTGTTACCTTCCAGGAAACATCTCTCCCCACAATCCCCAAAGCTTTTTTCCTCCTTACAGGCACCCAGTGTCATCTCTTTAGTGAGGTTAATTTTTTGTTTTTGCTTTTTTAAGATGGAGTGGAGCCAGAGACTAAAGGCAGTTTTAGCTTTCTGCTTTGGAGAAAATCAGGCAAGAATAGAGAAGTACAAACCAAAAGGAAGAGTTCTTAAAATACATAAAGCCATCATATTTAAGAGGCATCTATGATACTCCATCACTCATACTTCTCTTACAAACTAAACCTTTTTAGTCTTTTAACCATTTCCAAAAGGGACATAGTTTTATATCTCCTCACTTTTCCCCTCATGCCACTTGGTAAAATAGATCATTTGTTTTTAATATAAGTGTAGGGCCCCAGAATGGATGAGATAATCTAGTTCCCATCATATTTTGCACAAAATGTCTGTAATTAAGATTTATAACTGATACATATAATTTAATTTTGCAGTGGCAAATAAAATAATTAGCTATTTTAAAAAACACAGTTGATGTCAATATAATTCACATACTCAAACTTTATGCTCCAGCAATCTGAATATTCCCTAGTCTGAGTTTGGATTTTTATTGTTGGCGATAGGGCTATATTAAAGGGTTTTAAACAGGAGAAGGGAGTCTGGGGGAAGAAGGCAACGATCAGGAGATTTGTATTTGGAAAAGTTACTCGGGCAGTCATATAAAAGATGAGGCTAGAGGAAGAGAGATCAGAAGGAGACTGGAAGATAAGAAGTTATGGTATTAGTCTAGGACAAAGGTAATAGTGTTCTGATTTAGGAGAATGGCAGAAGGGATTAGAAGGAGGCTTGATTAACAGAGCTCCTTTGAAGATGGGAATCAATACAACATAGCGACATATAGTGCCTCCCCACTGTTTTGATGCTACACAAGCCAGTGAAAAACACGAAGCAAGGTGAGGCCTGACAATGACCATGAAAGCAAGATTTAGATGCAGCCCTGGTTTCTTGTGAGTGTGAAGCTGCCAAACAGATCCCAAATTGTCTAGGTTTGGAGTTAAAAGAATGTTTAACATCAGAGAAATATGCTTCTATCTTGTCTGAACCATTGTCATTTTTACCTTCTGTTTATGTCAGTAAATTTAATTCTAATATAATATATTCTCCTACAGTCTTATTTTTATTGAGGTAAAATTTGCCTATAGTGAAATGCATGAATGTTCGTTGTACGATTCAGTGAGTATTCTGGGTATTTTTGGCCGCAACCATTCTAAAACTTAGTGGCTTAAATAATTTTTTTAAAAATCAACTCTCATGGTCCTGGAGTTGATTATACACAATTGGGTAACTCTCATCTGGGGTCTCTCCTGTGATTTCAGTTCGATGTCAGCTGAGGCTCTAGTCATCCAAAGGCTTTGCTGGGCTGGATGTCCATGGCTCAGTATGTGGCTGGCAGTTGCTGCTTGCTGTCACCTGGGGCCTGGCTGGGTACTCAGCTCGAGTATCAACCAGAGCTCTTATGCATGGCTTTCCATGTGATGTTGGCCTCCCATCCTGGTGGCTGGACTCTGAGAGAACATCCTTAGGAGACCTAGAAGGAAACAGCGAGGCTTTTTTATGGTCTAGTTTCATTGTGCCACAGTCTTGCTTCTGTCACATCCTGTCATTCCAGCAAGTCACTAAGTTAGGCCCAGATTCATGGGGAGAGTAAATTAGACTCCATCTCTCTTGAGGGGTGACAAGGCCACACTGCAGAACAACATATAGTATGGGAGATATTGCTGTATCATTTTGAAAAAATGTGGTCTGCTACACTGAGTTTTGGTACATATTCATGCTCGTGTTAGCACCTCCAACATCTAACATTTCCATCTGTACCTTCCATTCAGTCTCCAGCCCCAAGTCTCATCCTCTCATAGACCATCACCATGGAATAGCTTTGCCTGTTCTTAAACTTCATGTATTTGGAATCATATAATCTGTACACTTTTGTGTTTGGCTTCTTTTACTCAATGTATTTTTGGTGCATGTAGCAGTAGTTTGCTTTTTATTACTGAGAAGAATCCTATTAAATATATTTTTATATGCAATGTTTTTATTATCATTTAATTCTAAGTATTTTTTTTTAAAGATTTTATTTATTTATTTGAGAGAGAGAGAGAGAAAGCAGCAGAGGAGCGGGGAGGGTCAGAGGGAGAAGCAGGCTTTCCTCTGAGCAGGGAGCCCGATACGGGGCTCGATCCCAGGACCCTGGGATCATGACCTGAGCAGAAGGCCGACGCTTAACTGACTGAGCCACCCAGGCGCCCCTACAAAGTTGTTTTTAAAGACAGGAGCCAAAAGCTTGTGTTAATTAGTCATCTTTAGTGGCATTGAATTACGTATCACTACTTTTTTTATATACTGTTTATTCAGAAATCTTTTTTTAATTGGATGTAATCTATTTTTTTAAAAGCTTTTATTTATTTATTTGATGGAGAGAGAGCACAAGCAGGGGGAGCAGCAGGGAGAGGGAGAAGCAGGCTCCCGCTGAGCAGAGAGCCTGATGTGGGGCTCGATCCCAGGGCCCTGGGATCATGACCTGAGCCAAAGGCAGACGCTCAACTGACTGAGCCACCAGGCGCCCCTGGATGTAATGTATTTTTTGTATGTGCAGATTCTTCTGAGATTTTTATGTATTTTTCAAATAAATATACTGTCCCTCTTTTCCCATATTTATACCTCTTTCTTCTTTTTCTTTCTTTCTTTTTTTCTTGGCTAGGACTGCTTATAAAATGTTGAATTAAGTCAGAAGAATATGAATATCCTTTATATTGTTCTTGGCTTCTCAGATAAAGCTTCTAAAATTTTGTTGTTAATTTCATGTTTCTTTTAGGTTTTTTTTAGGTAGCTTTAATTAAATTAAGGAAAACTGAGATCCCTAGCTTGCAGAGTTTTTTTATTTTATTTTATTTTTTTATAATCATGAATGAATACTGGATTTAATTAATTAATCCTTAGTGTATATAAAAATATTTTCTACTTTTTTGTCTTAAGTTCATCAATGTTGTGGCCTGTGATAATAGATTTTTATAATATTAAATCATCCTGGCTCTTCTAGACTAATTCCTCTCAGTTGTAATGAATTATTTTTTATTGACATTGCTAGATTTGGTTTCCTTGTGTTTTATTTAGAATTTTTGCAGCTATGTTAATAGGTGAGATTTCCCTGTAAATTTATTTTTCCATAATGATTCAAATCCTGTAACCTTGAGTGGTTTAGAAATTTATCTCTTTTGCATAGGATCTGCTAATATTGTTGAAACTCTAAAAAGGCATAAAAATAATAAAATTATGGAAAACTTTAGGAAGGTGTTCTGGGGAGAAAGAATGAGCATAATAATAAAAGAAAATGACAAGCTAATTTAAATAATTATATTAACAGTTTTAAAAGCAGTTTTTGTTTAAGTGTTCTGTTTATTCTTTTGGTTATCATAAAATATTATGATATGTCTGTTTTGGAGTTGATTAAATGATTAGAGAGAATCTGATATATATCATATCATATTTATTTGTCTATCTATATGATATTATATATGGTGGCCCTGTGACTTTTAATTAAATACTGAGAAGAAATTAAGTCTATGTAAGTGTGAATCAATACTCTAAAAAATGTTATTATATAAAACTTTAATCGTGCAGAAAAGTTGGGAGATTAGTAAATTAATCCCCATTTACTTTTAGCTCAGATTTAACAATTATCAGTTAAGTTGATACATTGTGATGTATTAATTATATAATATTTTTATGTCTGAAATATGTATTACTTGATGCATTTCTATGATTAATTAGAGGAATATTGTACAAAGAACAAATAGTAAGTAATGAGTATTACTCTTCATTTGGATAGTAATGACTCATTCACAGGAGATACTATTGTTATTATTATTATTTTGAGCAATTAGCCTTTTTATTTTAATTTTCCATTACATCTAAAATCAATATTAAAAAAATACATTTGCTGTATTTATGAAGGTATCAATGAATTGTATATTAGTTTCCTATGGTTGCTGTAACAAATTACCACAAACTTGGTGGCATAAAATTCATTTTCTCACAGTTCTGGAAGCCAGAAGTCCAAAATCAGTTTCACTAGGCAGAAATCAAGGTATAGGCAGAGCTGCACTTCCTCCAGAGGCTCTAGGGGAAAAATCTGTTCCTTGCTTCATTCAGCTTCTGTGGCTACCAGCATTCCTTCATTTGTGGCCACCTTGCCAGATACTATTATAATCCCTATTTATAGATGAAGAAACTGAGGTACCTGACAGTGAAGTGATTTGCACAGTGACCCAGATGTAATCTGTGCTGGTGTGAGAATTGAAAGCAAGCTGTCCCTGCTACACCATACAGAAGTGTGAGAAGGAGACCTCACAGAAGTAGGGAGAGATAAGCCAAGGGTAGAGTGTCATGATAAATGAAAAAAGAAGACACTTATTTCTAGAAGGGATGGTAGGCAGAGTCAGTTACTATGGTGGGATCAGGCGAGATCAGTACTGAAAAACTCTTCATGGAATTGTTTACCTGGAAATCGTTGTCAGCCTTGGGAAGATGATCTCAGTGCTGGCACAACAGAAACTAGATTCTAGATACTGGATGTTCTGCACTGGAATAAATTTAAGAGTAGATATAATTTAATATAAAAATCATATCTGATAGAAGTAAAGGGTGAAATCACGCTGTCTTTTTGCCCACTTCAGATAAATATGCAAAGTAAATCTGTGGAATTTATTTAAATTATAACTATCCCTGGAAAGTGGTAGAGAAAATGTGAGTTACTGTAGACCATCCTCTGCGGTGGAGTGCTGTATAAATCAAGAAAATTAGAGCAAATGAAGACGTGGGTCTAAGAAATAGTTGCTGTCAAAAATAATGATTTTTTTTTTTACCTCTCATTTCAGTATTTGAGGGAAGACTTTATTTAAAAAGGAGAGCAATCCAATCTTTAAGATCATTTTTATTCACTTAAGATTTTGTTTTCATTTCAATCCACAAATTCAGTCAGGACCATATGTTTTGGGTACTATAGAGAATATAAGGGCATTTAAATCTTAAAGATCTATTTAACTTATAAAAAAGCTCATTTTAAATTTACATCATGTTTTGCTGATTCAGGAAAAATGTCTATTTCTTGATGATGATATAAAAGTGAAATAATCCAATTTAATAAGTCACCATTCTAATCTCTTTACATTTAATGATTGTGATTTCTCAGCAAAATAAAAGAAATGTGTCTTGTATGTGATAGCAGAAAAATAAAAATTCTTGTCGTCATTTTACTTTTCTTGTTTTAAGGTGGTGTCACTAAAGAGCTTGATATATGCCTCTCTCTGCCCCTTTTATACAATTCACCAGTCAACATCCCTGCATGTAACTGTCCTGAGAAGGAATAAAATGGTACAAATGATTACCCTAGTAGGTTTTAACAAATGGTTCAACAAAACTTTTTATTAAATAGGGTGGTAGAACCTTGGTGTGATGGCTCCACTAATCATTAGTATATGTGACTCCAGTTACATTAAAACAATGCAAAAAGGCCCTACTGTACACACAATAATAATAATAATAACAACAACAACACGAATTCCTTGTTGATAGCTTCAGGGTTTGGATTCTACTGAGAAATTGATGAAATATCTGTGTTTGTATTTTTTTTTTTTTAAGTAGTCTCCATGCCCAGTGTGTAGCCCAGCGAGGGGCTTGAACTCATGACCCTAAGATCAAGAGTCAGACGCTTAACCAACTTAGCCACCCAGGCACCCCTTAATGAAGAATATTCTTATGAAAAAAATAAAAATTTTGTTAAAGTTGATAACATTTTTAGATTCTCTATTTTGAGGTATCTTTGGGGGGAGGGGAGTCATTTTAAACCTTGTTTTGTTTATTTACCCCACTGAGGATTTAATTCTAACATCTCAACGGGAAACATTTTTGAAGATATTCATCTTTTCTTTTGAGAAACTTGAGATTATTTGATTGTTGTTTCTTTTACTCTTAGTCAAAAGCAATCCTAACTAATAAAATACATTGGTGAGTCATCCTGTCTTTCTTCTATATCACATTGCTATTCAGATAGTATTTGAATGACAAACTATTGTTGGTTAAGCACTAGCACTGTTACTTTCAAGATTGGTAATCCCAAAATAAGGCAGAAATAGAGAGGAAGCTTGTAGAAACTTCTACAGCAACTTGACATTTTCCACCCATCCAATCTGGGGGAGTCTCATCAACAGGGTATTGTGGAACTTGCATGTTGAGTAGATGGTGCAAATACTTAACACTAGTACCAGCAGATGAGCAAGATCTTTGGAAAATAGCTTCAATGATTAGTTCAAACAATTATTCTCTAACTTCTTGAAATCTCAAAAAATATGACTGACTATAGTCAGTCCTATAAAATATATCACTAAATGGCTAAGAGTTCTCTGTCAGTACGCCTAACACATGCACACAAAGACCAGTTTGCTTTCCATTCAATTTCCCTTCAGTTATTTTTCTTCCTAGGTTGCCTGTATTTTTTCTTTTCTATTCATTTGGAATTAAATTTTTAAAAGTAATTTATCTTAGAGTATGTCTGACTCAAATTTGCATTTCTAAACTCTATTTCTGAAATATGTTTTAAGAATTGTAGGTTTCTTTTTTCTTCTTTTGAAGACTTTGTCTTAGTGTAATTAAACATCTTATCTTCATAATTTTATGTGACTCACAATAAATACTTGTCAAACATAACAGCAACAGTAAATTTGCAACATTTGTTACCATATTTATCAAATTAACTCTTTGACTATCCCTATGTCTTTATTATTGTTGTTTGATGCTTATGTGTACTTTATTTCCATCATTAATGATTGTAATTATTTTCCCGAGTTCCTTTTAAGGTAGAAATATCCGATGTGAATCCAATGTGGTGATGTTCACTGTTAAAAATTAAACTCCTGAGTATATTAGTCCGGTTTGGGAATAACTTATATTGTATATTAAAATTAGGGTCACTCTAAAGGACATCCCTATATATAGCCCCGTATAGCTGCTGCCTTAAAAATACATTTATTTTATATTCTAATGGATATAGATTATTAGAAGCAGACCTTGCTATAACCAATAGCAAGAGATAATAATATTTTGTGTTTATAATCCATTTTGTACTGGATATTTTCCCATTGGCCATCCAGATCCATTTTCCATCCTTCTCCACTCTGCCTTATACCTTCTCTGGCTTCTAGTTTGGCTTAGCTAATGGGAAGTGCAGGCAGGTGATTGGAGTGGAGAGCAGGAGAGTGAGATCAAAGTTCCTGTTCTCCGGCCTTCCTCTTAGCAGGCAACCTCAGATGGGCTGCATGTCTAGATCAAAGGCCAAAGTTTTTTATTAAACACCACTTTCCTACAGCTATTCTTTCTGGGTCCTTCTTTCCCCCGGTTCCAAGAGTGGTGGGCTCACCCCCTTCTTCCAGACCCTGAGAAGGCACCATCTCAGGTTTTATTGTATTGTATTTTTTTTTATTTGAATAACTCTGCCCATCTCTTTGGAATCTCTTTATTTAGTTACTCCATTTGAGTGTGCTGTCAGCTTCCTGCTAGAACCTTAATTAATGATAAGTTTTAAAAATTACCTAGCTTAAAAATTAAGTGCAAAATAGTTCAGTGTAAATCTGACTACCTATTTCATTACTTCATTTTGCTATTTAAATACTGCACTAAACAAAAATAGTGTCTTCTAGTTTTGGTCTTATACTCATAAAATGTATTCAGACATTCTTCAAAAAGAAAATAAATCTGGATGTGAGGACAAGCTGAGAAAGCATAATCTAACTGGTAAGAAGACAGAAGACAAAAAAAGTTTACAAGTAATTTTAAAAAACAGAAAGCATAGTAATCTAATAATGATTACAAGCCCCCACATAAAGCTTCTTATATACTAAGCTCTATTCTAACCAATGTACATATATTGACCTGTTTATTTCTTATAGCAACTCTGTAAGGAGGTACTATTCCCATTGTACAAGTGGGGAAACTGAGACACAGGGTAATTAAGTAAATCAGTTTGATTGTATCCTCTTAACTACTATGCCATGATGTTCTTCCAATGGTTTTGCTGATAAAACAGCTAAAGTATAATAAAGGCTAAGTATTATATGAAAAGATAAGTTTTTAATACTAACATAATAGAAAGAACATGGGTTTTCAATTCAAAGTTGGGTTTGACTCCTGGTTCTGACATTTTAAATTTAAATTTAAATTCTTCCTTATTATAATTTCTTTCTTAGCCTGGTTTTCCTTCTTGCCACCCTTTTCCCCACAAATCATGAATTTGCATATAATGTATTATTTGGTACTATAAGTGCATTTGTATTCTAACATAAAATTTAATATTTTTCTTTAGGTTTATGATCTGTGAATATGCCTGTTAACAAATCACCCATGATTAATAAATTAGGAGTGATATCTTCCTCTTATCATGAAAAACTCTTGAGGTTTAAAATTCAAAATTTAAGGAAAAGAAGGAAAAATAAATCAAAGTAAGTCCGAAAAAACTTTCATTTTATTAAACTAGCAGACCCATATGCATTATAGAATTTAAAAAGTACAGAATATTATGAATAATTTCTTTAAAATCACATGTAGTTCTAAAATATGTACATCTATATATTTACTATTTTTAAAATAAATATTCATAATTTATAGTGATCATATCTTTCTAAAATTTTAAATTCTACACTTTTTGTTTAAAATAAGCATTTTTTTATAATTATAAATGTCTATTAAGTTGCCATAATAATCTGTGAAATGCATAAGAGAAAGCATTTAATAACTACTATATTGTGAAGCACTTTGGTTATTTCTATGTCCTTTGCTATTTCAAATTAAGCCAAAATAGAATGTCTTTCTGCATTTCAAATTATTTTCTTGGGATAAAGTTTCTAAAATGAAGTTACTAGATCAAGGTTTGTTGATAATTTAAAGATTGTGATTTTAAGAAATTTTTAAAAACTTAAAAATGAGAATTATAGAATATGTAAGAAAACTTGCATGGTGACATTTGGCTACATTTGTTTCAAATATTTTTCTTTAATAAAGAATAGATGAACAGATGAATGTGAAGCTCTTTGACCATCTGCCCTCCCAACTAAAATAATTGTGGTATATATCATTTCAGTTCATTTTTCTACTTTAATATGCATGAATATAAAATTTCATTTTCCATGTAAATATAAATGTAATTATACCTAACTCATTTATCTGTGACTTGATTTTTTAAAAGTCGATGTTATGTTTTTAATTCAATCCATACCGATAATTATGTTTTATTATTGATAATTATTTCTTCATTCATTTTAGTGGCTGTATAGTGTTACTATATAATGAATACTTCTTGTTTTACTTATTTTCCAAATTTTTGCCAATGAATCAGTGCTATAGTGAAAATCATTATATATATCTCTTTGTATACCTGGGTAAGTGCTTCTTTGGAGTGGGATTTTTTATTCCTCACTTCTTGAATTTTACTTGATGCTCTTGGTCTCTAGAGTTTACATTGTCTTCACCAGTTATATGAAAGTATCACCTCCCCCATCTTTGCCATCACCTGATATTATCAGACTTCTTCATATTTGTCATTGTAATAGGCCACAAGTGGCACTTGCCTGATAACTAGTTTTTTTTTAAATCTCTGATAACTAATGAGACTCAGCACCTTTTAATATTTGTTACCATTAGAATTACTTTTATGAGTTATCTGTTTATATATTTTCCAATTTATCTTTGTGTTTTTTCTTATCGATATTTGATATTCCTAAATATTTGTTATGAATTCTTTCAGTCTGTGGCTTGTCTTTTAACTTTGTTTTTGTGATGCCTTTCATCATACAGAAGTCCTGGAAATTAATATAGTCATTATGATTTTAAGATTTTATGATTTCATTGCTGATTTTGTTCATTCACTCCATTAGTCCATTTCATTAACATACTGTGAACTATCCATTCATTCTTCTCTTGTTGGCCACTTCAATTATTTCCTGTTTACGGTTATTATGAACAATGTTTCCATGAACATTCTTGTACTGAGCATCCTAGCACATATCCTAAGGTACATACCTGGGAATGGAATTGTTGGATCATGGGATATATGCCATTTAGTGAACAGAACTTATTCTCAGTCTTTTGTGATTAGTCATTTTTGTATTTTGGTTAAGAAATCTGTGTCCACCTCAAGATCATGTAGATATTCTTATACATGATTTTCTAAAAAACTTACTGTTTTGTCTTTCGTATAATACATGTAGAAATGATTTTCATTAATGGTGTTATGTACAGGTGTAAATTTTCCTTTTTTATGTAAATACCTAGTTGACCAACACCATGTTTTGAAAAGAACATCCTTCTCCAATATTTTGCTAGTACAACTATTACATAAATCAAGTGTCTGCATATAGTGGGTGTTTCTGGCTTTTCTATTCTGTTTCACTGGTCTATTTGTCTCTATACCAACGCCATACTGACTTAATTACCATCATTTTAATAATAACAATAGTCAACATGACCAATTTTCCAAATTTGTTCTTCTTTGTTGATATTATTTTTAGGATGAGTGTGTCATATTTTTTTCAAAAACTTGTTGGGATTGGTTAATGGATTTTTTTGAATTTATAGATAAATTTGAGGATAATGACATCTTTATCATAATAAGGATTCCAACTTATGAATAAGATATAACTTCCATTTATTTAGTTATTTGTAAAATTTTCTCAATGAAGTTTGAATGTTTCTTTCATAGGGGGACTGTGCATCTTTTGTTAGGTTTATTTCCATGTATTTGGTATTTTTTTAAGCCTTGTCAATTTTTAAAAATTTTTATTTATTTATTTATTCATGAGAGAGAAAGGCAGAGGGAGAAGCAGGCTCCCTGTGGACTCGATCCCAGGATCCTGGGATCATGACCTGAGCCAAAGGCAGATGCCCAACCAACTGAGCCACCCAGGTGCCCTGTATGTGGTATTTTTATACTATTATATGTTTTACACATATATTTTTTAATAGATTTTTTTCTAGCTGTTTCCAGAAGAGAGAAATACAATTGAATTTTATACACTGATTTTACATGCAATTATATTGCTAAATTCTCTTATCAATTCTGAACATGTTTATCTCAATCCTGATTTAAAAGGAACACTCTTAACATTTCATGATTAAGTATAGTTAATGTCCTCAAACGTTATCTGGCAATTTAATTCTAATTTGTGGTTTTTTAAAATTCCACTAGACTTCATTACTAATTTAAGTAGTTAATGTTCTTTTATATTTTATTTACTGTTAATCACTTTCCTTGTTTTCCCTTCCTTTTTGCTTCTTAGATGTTGTCTTTTGCCAGATATACAACTTCTAAAATTTTCCTTTATGAGAATTTTTTGTTGAGAACATCTGATTCTGTTAGTGTGAATATATTTTTATTTTATTCTTATTCTTGAAGGAAATTTAAAACTGAATATGGAATTATCTTTCGTCTGTTATCACTTTTATTCCATTTTTTCCCCTTTAGCGGATTGATGTCATTCCACTCATAGCTTCCATTATTGCTGTTGAGAAGTTAGGTGAAATTTTGATGCTATTTCTTTAATATTAATTTGTGTCCTCCCACCTTGAGTGCTTTCAAAAATTTCTTATTGTCTTGCATTTCCTGCAATTTTACTATGATGTGTCAGAATGTAATTTTAAAAAATTATTCTGCTTGGATCTCTCAACCCTTTTAAATCGGTGGCCTGTGTCATGATTCCTGAAAAGTTATCAGATGCTGTTTTTTCAGAAATTACCTTGACAACTCATTTTCTCTCCTTCTGAGAGTCTTGACTAAATGTGTATTAGATCATCTCATTGTATATTGACCTTTCACTCTTTCACTCTTCCGTCTCCATTTTCCTTTTTTTGGTCTCTTTTTACTATACTTTGAATAATTTATTCTGGTATGTGACGTTTTCCATGTGTACTTCTCTTGTTACCAAATTTCCCATTGAGTTTTAAAATCTGCCTGAGGTGTAAATCTGCACTGAGACTGATCTCAGCAACACACACACACACACACACACACACACACACACACACACACACACACGCGCGCGCGCGCGCGCGCACATACTTTTTTCTTTCTCTTTACTTTTCTGCTGAGCACTAAGGCAGCCTTCTCTACAGCTCCCTGGGGTTGGGGAGAGGGACTAGTTCCTATTGCTTTTACCTTAGGCGTTTAGTCAGACAATGTGGAGGGAGTCCAGGTTTCCTGAACCTTGAAAATCCTGGCTTTTGCTTACTGCGTGGTCACTTAGAAAACATACTTGGTCTTGTCTCCATGGCCCCTTGTACCAAGGGAAACCAGATTCTATTTCTGGCACCAGCTGTTTCAGATGAAGCAGAGACCTTCCAGAATGAAGGAACATAACCTTTGTTTTCCTTCTTAGGTGTCACGTGAATTGTCATATGCCTCATACTGTATTTGCTTCACTTATTCTTCCTTAGAAACATGCGTTTTTGCAGGCCTAGTGTGGATTCTGTTAGAGACACAGTTAGGGCTCCCTGTAAATCCTTCAGATGAGGTACTGAAGTCCATTCTGGACCAAAGAGAAAATCACACAATCTTACAATGGATTACTGGGTCAAAGTATACTATTTTGTCATGATTTTCTTTTATAATTAAGATTATTTTATTGTGTATAGTCTGTTTTGCTTTTTCTACTTCATCTTAGAGATGGAGAAGACCAGAAGATTTTGAAGGCTTATATCAAATACATACATTTATTTTAGCTGACTGGAAAGAATAAAAGGGAATGTAAGTCTTACATTAGGAAGATTTAGTCAAGCTGTTAGATTATTTTACATCTTTCTCACAGAAGCTGCTTATTTTTTATATCTGGGAGGCTGTAGTCTTCAAAGTTTCCTAAAATGTTAATAAACCTGAAATTTTTCCTTTTTATTTATATTTTTGACACTTTTATAGTTAGTAAAATGTGCTCTGCAAATACATGCTCTAAATATTTTAAAATGCTCTATATGTACATATCTATATAATGTTACTGATTTTGATAAGCATACATTTATAATACAATATAGCTTTGTAGTATGGGCTGTAAATATGTTCTGTCAGGAGCAAGAAGAAACTTTTCTAGACTTATATTTATATTCTGATCATTTGTTTATTTTATCTATAGTGTGTTTTTCATTTATCTGAATTATTATAAGCCTTTAAGTGAAATTCTAAATGGTTAAGACCTTGTAATCAGGTCTGTTAATTTTAGCCTGAGACATCTATATTGTAGCATTTAGGGATGGCTACAGATGATTTAGCCAAAAATATGGTGACTTAGGAAATGGATGGCCATCAGAGCATGAACACATACAATTAAATGTAGCTTCTTTTAAGAATGTATTACCCCAAATGAGAGATCAGTAGCTACTGATGAGAATATCTGTACAAAGTATGTAGAGTCTTGCAAAATCATAGAAACTACAGTCCTCTTATACTTGGGCTTACACCACTGTCTTAGCCCAAGTCTCTAGAAGGCAGAATATAAGCAGAAGATTAAAATTCTAATACTTTATTTGGGATATGCAAGGTCAATGCGCTAAAGATGAAAAAAAAAAGAGGAAAATGAGGTGGGAAACCTTGATGCATTATTACCTGGAGCACTAAATCACAACTTGCCACAATGAAATATAGCAGACATGTCCATACTTGGCATAATGGGACTTATTAAGACAGGTTTCAAGAAGAAGCCACATCTGGGGCACCTGGGTGGCTCAGTTGGTTAAGCCACTGCCTTCGGCTCAGGTCATGATCCTGGAGTTCCGGGATCGAGTCCCGCATCGGGCTCTCTGCTCAGCGGGGAGTCTGCTTCTCCCTCTGACCCTCCTCCCTCTCATGCTCTCTGTCTCTCATTCTCTGTCTCTCAAATAAATAAATAAAATCTTTAAAAAAAAAAAAAAAAAAAGAAGAAGCCACATCTCACAGTAGTCCATGGAATGGAGAAATGAGGAGAGTTATTCATCTGATCTGTAGCTTTTTGTCTAGCATTTTCCTTGGTCAAGATTCATTCCATAGGTGCTAACTCATCCATACTTCCAGTTTGTGTCATCCAGCATGTGGCTACTCCAAATGTAGAGGAGGAGGGGCAGCTCACTGTTTTGGGCCATGAAGATCATGCAGATAGGAGTCAAGTGAATCTGAGACTCTATACAATATTTATGGCCAATACAGGTACTAATCATGGAGACCTTATAGCCTTGCATTTTGTGGAATGTTTTCAGGTATCAGATTTTTCTTATCCCTAAACTCAACTCAGTATCAGTAATTCACTAGTGAAACTACTCTTTTTTTTTTAAAGATTTAAAAAATCTTTAAAACAAGTGGAGGGAGGGGCAGAGGGAGAGGGAGAGAGAATCTGAAGCAGACTCTGTGCTGAGCGTGGAGCCCCATGCAGGACTTGATTACATGACCCTGAGATCACGACGTAGCCAAAACCAAGAGTTGGTCACTTAACCAACTGAGCCACCCAGGCACCCTGTGAAACTACTCTCAAAGGTTTCCACTGACTTTCTAAACATTAACTCTAATGATCTCTTTGTCCTTAGTTTTGATATCCCTGCAGATGTGTATTTTTGGTCATGCTCCTTATCTTCATTCTGTTCTTTGGTATCTCAGTCTAGAATTGCTTGTTTGTATGGAATAGGCACATGTTCAAATTAACTCAAGCAAAAGGAAAATGTAATGGAAGGATACAGGGTTGTCTTGTGGAACCTGAGAGCAGAAGGCATAGCCAGGCCTCATTCATTCATTCAGTACTCCTTATGTTCTCTAACTGATACTGGAGATAAAATGGTCAACTTTGACAGATGTAGTCCACATCTACACTAGACTATAAACATGAAAAGGGTAGGGGCTCTGGTTACACATTTGTAAAGTATCCAGCATATTGATTGGGTGCTACAATGGTGAGCAAGTAGCTTTCTGCTTTGGGATGCTTTGTTGTCTTGAATGACCTCTCAGCAAAAGCCACCTCTTGGTTTTATATGACCATTCAGCTCTCACATCAGCTACTTAAAATATCAGCTGATTATTCAAAATCCCCAGAGACAGGATTAGATTGCTAGCTTGATTCAGATGTCTTTTGTGACCCAATCAGCTACAGTTAAGGAGGTGGAGTCATATAGTACTAGTATAGAAGTTGGACCCATTGGTTCAATAGGGACTATGAGTAATGAACAATTCTCAGAGAAGGAATTTACACCCCAAATTATACATATATTTGAAATCCATTGTAGTGCTTCCCTGAATCTCTATTATTTTATTGTTTCTTCTTTCTCTCTTGCCTCTAACTGTGGGATCTGTCCAAAGATCTCCCTTGACCATTTTTTTTCTCCATACTCTTCCTCTTGAAATTTTGTGGCTGTGAGTATCACTGATAGTAAATGAATCTGAAATCTTTACTTCCATATCCTATCCACTTCCTAATGCCTGCCTCACAAGTCTGTTTGGATTATAGACCTCTCCACTTGGATGCCTCACAGGTAAATGATAGCCATTTGTCCAGAACAGCACAGATCATCTGCCCACATTCCTCCATCTTATTTGATGTCAGTTCTCTACTACTAATTGTGTAGGCTCAAAACCTCGAGATTATCTTTGTCTACCCTCACAAATCTTCTCATATCTTATTAGTCATCAAGCCCTATTGATTTAGCTTCCGCCTAATCTCTCATATTCATTTACTCTTCCTTATTTGTACTGCCCAAACTGCAGTTCAGACGTTTATTACTTCTTACCTAAATTGTTGAAATAATTGCCCAGTGGTTTATCAACAGTCATTCCTCATTTAAACCCATTCAACAGATGACTTTCGGTTTAATCATCCTAAAGTACAGTATAATCTCTTAACTCTTCTGCACAATAGTTCCCTCTTACTTATTAAATAAAACTCAAACGTCTGTGCATAATATAGAATTAGCACCCACTGCAACTAAGAATATCTAAAATAGCAATGCCACTTAAATAAAGTAAAAGTTTTTCTCTGAATGTAATCAGTCCAGAGCTGGTATGGTGATCTGGGACCTAGGTTTCATCTAACTAGCTGCTCTGCTGCACGTGGCTCACACGTAAGGCCATCTCATGGTTTATTGTGGCACTGAAGCTCCAGCTATCACAGTCGTGCTTCATGCAGCAGAATAGAGGAATGGCAGAAGGGCTTGTGCCCTTTTTTTAAGTAAACATCCCAGAATTACTAGCTGAATTTTGCTTACATTTACTGGCTGAAACATAGACATACAGGCATACCTAACTGCAAGAAAGAGTCTTTTCATAAGAAAAGGAGGAGAATAGACACTGATGTAGGCAGCTATAAATCTTTGCCATGGACCACCATTCAATGCCATTTATGTTTGTTCTCAACCCAGAATTTCCGTCTTCATTTCCTATCGTGATTTTAAGCATTCCGTCTGTCTATGCTGGGTTAAAATTCTTATTTTTTCTCTTTGGTCCTATTTGTATTAGTTAGGGTAAATTTGAAACAACTATAGAAAGAGCCCTCTAATTTCAGTGGCTTATATAAGATAGAAATGTATTTATCTGACATAAGAAGTCAGTGGGTCTAGGCTGACAGGACAGCTCTGCTTTTGGGGTCAGTGAGGAACTCAGGACCTTCTTTATCTCATAGGATTTTGTACTCATCTGCCTAATCAAAGCTGATTCAGCACTATATTAGTGTTCCAGTCCACAGGAAGGAGAAAAAAAGCATCATTCTAGAGAAGATGGTGTGTCTTTAAGTTAAAGGTGACCTGAAATTTGCATATATTACATTTGCTCATATCCCACTAGCTTAGCCATGTGCCCGTATTTAGCAGCCAGAAAGACTGGGAAATATAGAGTAGCTACATGATCATGTGCCAAAGAAAAGGCAGAGAAAGACTTTTGGAAGGACAGCTGCTATTCTGTCATATTCCAGTTCCTTGCTATTCCTGTTATAGCTCAAGTGCCATTTCTGCAAAGAAGCTTTTTCTGAATCTTTAACCCCAAACAGTAATGCTTATAACTAACAGTTATCCAGCACTTGATATGTACTGGGAACCAGACTTTGTGTTCTGATTTGATACTTTTCAGAATTCTACAAGATTTTGTCCTCATTTCCACATACGAAAAATGACAGTTCACACAGATTAAGTGATTAAGCAAAGATTATATGACTAGGAACCATTGGAATCATGATTTCTACTTCCAAACTCCTACAGGATTTCATTTTTTTTTTTTTTTTTAGCACATCTTTTTATTCCATCTCACTTCCCTCCAGATTGGGAATTTTCGGAGGCTGAGTCTGATTTCTCCTCTAGTCCTCATTGTATATAGCAAAATATCTTGTGCGTAAGAGACTTCTCTTAAATATTTACTGACCGAATGCGTTGTCAGCTAAAAAGAAAAAAAGTTCTGATAAATAGTTTAGGTAGGGTATTAATACAAAGTATATTTTTGTTATATGTAAAATTAGAATGATGTTCTTTATTTACTACCTGTTCCACAGGACTGCACTTATTATATATTTGCAACACATTACATTTATTTATTTATTTATTTATTTATTAAAAGATTTTATTTATTTTTTTGACAGAGAGAGACACAGCGAGAGAGGGAACACAAGCAGGGGGAGTGGGAGAGGGAGAGAGAGAAGCAGGCTTCCCACTGAGCAGGACACCGGGATCATGACCTGATCCGAAGGCAGACGCTTAACGACTGAGCCACCCAGGCACCCCACATTACATTTATTTTTGAAGAAAGTAGAATGTGTGAAGAAATAAATTGAGGTTGTTACACAAATTATCATATAATGATACACAAAAAACTCCTAAGAAGCAAAAAAGACGCTTTAAAGAGTACATATAGGCATTTGAAAAGAAAATTTATTTGTGATAGGCTAGACATGGTTCAAATAGCTATATTTATTTCCCACTAAATATTTACTGACATGAGCTATGGGACACCAATTAAGGGACTCAATATCTATAAGAAAGCTCAAAGGCATTCACTTTCCATGTTTTCAAGGATTCATTACTTTCTTGTAATTCCCATAGCACTTTGTACAAATGGGAAGATTAAAGCTATTTTGGACTCTTCATGAGGATCAAAGATACGTCATCCCAGATTACTATTGACAAAGAGTTTTCAGCCAGCCTACACTGTATCTGTCTAAGCAGATGTCTCCAAGGGCAAGAGTGAGATAGAGAACATGAAATCAAGAATGATGTTAACTTATTTCAAAATGCCCAGTTCTAGCAGAGTTTGTGCGTGCTAACACCTCAACTATTCCTCTATTTTACTATAAGCTCCATGAGGGCAGGGCTTTTTATTTCATCCTTGTATCTCCACTTCCAAATCTAATAGGAGATGGTCAGTACCTCTGCTTATTCTGTGATCATTAGGCACTGTCATTGCTTTTACATACATCTGTCTCCTCAATAGGACTGTGACTTATGCAGGGGCAAAATCTGATTTTTATTCATGTATTTTTTTCCCTGGATCCCACAAAGCAACTAATTCAGTAAATTCTGAATATAATAAGTTGTTACAAAAATTTGTTTTATTTTTCCAGACCACTCCTTCTAATAGCATTGACTCCCAAAAGTTATTAGACCACACAAATAAACAACTCATTGATTCTACTACCTATTCACTATTCATCTGATGTCACTTTTGATCCAATGCCCTTCTTAAATCCTGTGGTATATCATTATAATCACTCTACTCATTCTCTTGCATACACCCTCAACTTATTTTTCCCACTTCTCTTTGAAATGCTTGTCTACTCTCTCTGCACTTTCCCCAGGGGTTCCTTTCCATTTGCAAGACTTTGAATACCACATGTGTCTTTAATGACTCAATAATGACTCCAAAATTGATGTATCTAGCCTGAACTTTCCCCCCCTGAAATTCAAACTCATATATCTGACTGCCTATTCTATGTCTCCACTAGGATGGCTATGGTTGTCTCAAACATAATATATCCAACATTGAACTTATTCTCTACCCTCACCCCAAATCTGCTTCTCCACCAATCTTCCCCTTTTCAGAAAATTACAGTTCCATCCTTCCAGTTACTCAGTTCAATCATGACTCTTTTTTTTTTTTCTCTCATGCCTGATTTCTAATTCTTTGGGCAGTCTTATTGGAGCTAATGTCAAAATATACCCATTATCTAAACTCTTCTTTTTACTGACATTGCTATCATCTTGATCTAAGCCACTATTCCATCTCACCTAAGTATACATGTGCCTCCTCCCTTGCTACCTCCCACCTTTCCACACTCCAACTCTCAAAAGACATTGGAATGATCCTATTAAAACTTAAGTTAAATCATGCCACTCCTCTTATCAAAACCCTGCAATAACTTCTCATCTCATCCAGAGTTAATCTGGCTACTTGTCCCTCTCTGACCTTACCACATACATCTTTCCTCCCTTGCTCATTTTATTTCTGCCACAGTTGGACTGATTTCACTTGCATGGAAAGAATAAAAATTTAGCTTAAATTGAATCAATACTGATATATGTGAGGAGATAAATCAGTCTTCAACATAATTGGAGCTGTGCTGGGTTTTACCTATGAAGGAGGCATATACCAACAAGACTTCTGGCAGCCATTCCAGAAACTTTTCTTACAGAGGCTACAGAATTCTTTTACATCATGAGAATAATGTTTCTTAATCCAAGAGTATGATTAGATCAATCTAGGAGTCCTGTACACATATATATTTTTTTATTTTACTGATTTCTCTGTATGTGTATGAAACATTTTTATTAAGGTAAAGTACTTTTTCAAAAGAAAATAGTTACACTTAGCCCCTAGATATTGATTAATTAAAATTTGGGAACTGTTAGCTATAATTATTGATTTGTTTTTGGTTTAGTCCATCATTTTCAATCACAAAAGAATTCATCTTGAGATTCAACCAAACAAAAAATCCAAAAGAGAAGAAAGAATTGTTGGACCTAGCTAGAAAAAACATTCTAAGATGTAAGGTAATAGTACACTATTTGATTATTTAATATATGGACTTTCTGTTCTAGTCGGTGGGTGGTTACATGTTCTAAAATATCGAAAGTAAAAATAAGAAATACCTTTTTAAAATCATTAAGTATCATTAAAGATACTAACGCAAAGTAAAATTAAAGCTTACAACCAAATAATTCAATGTCAAATGGCTTTTTTAGGTGAAGATTCTCCATAAATTACTGAAGAATATAACTGTTGACACTAGTCCAAGAGTTCACCACAAAATATGAAAGGCTGGCAAATAAATTCTTGATTATAATAATTCCACTTTTTCCTAAAAAAAAAAAAAGGTTGACTGAGATATCATGTGTCCCAAAGAAGAAAGGAAGCTTCCCTAAACCTTCACACGATACATGCACAATATACTGTGTTCTTTCTCTGTAACAAACTATTCACCTAACTGGTAGAAAATACAGTCTTTAAGAGTATGCCATTAATTTCTAAATTTTCAAAAACATATCAAAACAGACAGGAAGTGAAATCAGTCCTTGTTTTGCTTTTCTTACATTAGATCCAGTTTATGTTAGGCAGAGAAATAATATATGTATTACCAAATATACATACTACCAATATACATATATATGGTACAAATATATATATGGTATATGTGTATATACATATGGTACATATATACCATATTACCAATATACATAATATAAAAAAATTCATGAAATAACGGTTGCACAAACTGGAGCATAAATTAAGCCATCTTTTTTGTTGTGGTGGTTGTTATTTCCCAGTATTTCAGTTCACTGTTGCTCACATATTTTAAAATTTTGAAAAAATTTGATTAGAAAAAGAATATTCTTCTGGTACGTCTGCATGCTGAGAGGTGCTAGCAGGTACATTCATCAGTGAGCTTTTGTCCAATTGGCTAACTGCTCCCTGGGGAAACCCCAGGAGTGGGCCCATTAAGGGAAGAGTGGCAGTCTTGGTATCTGTTTCATGTTCATTAATTTTAGTCCATTCACAGTGAAGTAGCCAGAATTTTCCGGCCAATTGGCATTAAGCTAATTTCTGTTGAATCACATCCAATATGCTTTTCCTTCTAGAATCAGAGATGCATTCTCTTGGTGGGGTAATGAGGTAGAAGTAAACCCTTGAAAGTAAAGAATGAGAATTATTTTTAGCAAATAACTAATGATATAACTCAGAATATTAACAAACATCCTTTATGTTTCAGCACTAATACAATTTACATAAAATAATCAAAAATAAAAATAATACAAGCAAAAATTTTTAAAGTTTTATATAAACTGGCTATAGAGCATAGCCTCATAGAATGACTTTCAGAATATAGTTAAAGGATAATCAAAATAAATAAGCAAATAAATAAATTTGTAAGAAGCTATACCTTTTGATTTGCCTTTTTCATGCTTCCCCATAACAGAGAAAATTGGGTCTCAAAACCTTAGGCTCTGGGAAGCATGTACATCTTCCTACTGCATGGACGGAAGTAATATATCTCGCTCAGTGCAAAGGAGAAATCCAAGATGGTATGTACTCTTACTAAGCTCTTCTTAGTTACCCTGAGTGTTTTCTAGATTAGCAGAAAAGGCATAACTTGTGACCTTTAATATTTAGAAATTGTGCAGGAGTCAAGGAAAATTTGCCTTTCTCTATCGAAATATCTGGTAATGTTTCACTGTGAAAGCTCCTTTTGCAATTTTGAATTTATGAATTTGACTGCTCAACTTTTTAATTACAAAATTGTTTTAAAAACTTTTGTTCAGCACAGTCTTCATTGCTTTTCTCTAAAATTAGTAGCTAATTAAAAAGTAATATAAAATGTCATTGAAGTGATTTTCAATTACAATAGGCAGTATACTTTTGAGAAACTTGTTTTGGCATTTTATAATTCTTCCTCATAAAACGTTAACCAAATGGTCCTTTGTTTTCCACTTATTTTATTTTATTTTATTTTTTATTTTATTTTATTTTTTTTAAAGATTTTATTTATTTGACAGAGAGAGACACAGCAAGAGCGGGAACACAAGCAGGGGGAGTGGGAGAGGGAGAAGCAGGCTTCCTGCAGAGCAGGGAGCCTGATGCGGGGCTCGATCCCAGGACCCTGGGATCATGACCTGAGCCGAAGGCAGACGCTTAACGACTGAGCCACCCAGGCGCCCCTCCACTTATTTTAAACAGCCGTTTCACTCATTACTTTTTCATTTATCACTTCTCATTTATATGTCTCCTTCCAAACCATCCTCCAACCAATAAAAAAGAAAGAAAAAAACATTATTTTTAAGGAGGTAAAATTCCTTCTATCATTATCTGAATTTTATGTGTATGCCTTTTAAAATGAGTTTTAGAATGTTAACCATATGAGGTCAGAGAGTATTTCCCCATGTAAATTGAGTTTTGTAGGGCTATCTGGGAGGTTTCAAGCAACAGGAAGAATAAGAACAATTCTGTATTTAACTTGCCTTTATGGCACTTTAATCACAGCGCTATCCATAGCCTGACCTCTATTAAATGTTTAAATGATATTGAAATAAACACCCCTGGCTTATCAACAACCAGCAGTTACTTACTTTTCTTTGCCCATTAAACCTCTTTTGTTCAGGTATCCTGCAATCATGGGATTCAGAAGAGGACTGGCCCTTCCAGCCTGGGGGCGGGGTAAGGGGTGGGGGTAGTAAGTCATGGGTGATCTAAAGTAATCATGGGATTTCCTTTTACTTGCCAATGATTAGATTAGGAGTGGTCACAGGACCTGGTCCTAATCAGAGATGTAAAAATAGGTCTATTTGAAGTATTTTTATTGAATTGCTTTTGAAAAAGATAGGCCTAGGAAGAAAGCACCTCTTCCCTCCCTATACCTTTTGATTCCTCTCCAAATGGCTTGGTAAGAGAAAGATGCCTGGAGCTTGTGTGGTCATCACTGTCACCAGGTACATCAGAAGAACTAGAAAATGAAAGAAAAATGCATACAGAGGGCAGGTATATGAGCCAGCCCTACAGTCTTTCCATCTATGATCTTGTGAAATAATAAACATACTTATTTTGGAGACATTTCTTTGTATTTCCTGTTACACACAGTCAAAAGCTTTTTCATTCTTCAAGATATTGAACTCCAAATAAAAACCCTAAATATGAATTCTTAGTACCAGCTCCACAACTGAAAACCCTCCACATCTGTGTCTTACGTATCTCTTGTCTGCTCCTCATTCTATAGTTCACCCTCCATGCAGCAGTGATCATACTAAAATCATTTCTAGTGACTTCTGATTATGCTTAAAAGAAGCCCTGACTTACAAGGCTCTGTATGATCTTATTCTTAGCTGTCTTCCCTACTTATTCATTATGCTCCAGCCATACTGATCTCCTTTCTATTCCTTGCATGTGTTGGGGCTTTTCCTTCCTCAAGTCCCTGCATTTGCTGTTCTTTTCAGATATTTACATGGCAGCCCTTCAAAATCTTTGTAATAACTTGAGGTGTAATTATCTCTAGGGCCTTAGCTCTACATTCTTCCTCATTCATCTCCCGTGGGTCCTATTTCCTCTGCCTTGATTTTCTAGTTTTCCACTCTTCTCTTTATAGCACTTATCTTTAGCACTATCTTTTGTCATCCAGTTCTGCTCCATTTCCCCATCATTATTTTTATGGCCTGGTGATCTATTTTGTGTTGGGTGGAACAGCTGGAGCTCCTTGGGCATCTCTCTCTCTCTCTTCTATCTCTAGCTCTGTAGTCTCTCCAGCTTAGTGATTTCTGAGTAATTACACTTCTTAGATGGTAGCTAAGTGTTCCAAGGCTAGCTATCTTGAAAAAGAGATCCAAGTGGCAGCTGTATGGCTATTTCTGAGCTAGCATTTTATTGGTTAAAGCAGTCACAAGACCTACTCAGGATCAAGGGGAATGGGTTGTAGACTTCACTTCTTGACGGGAGGGGTGTCAAAGAATTTGTAAATATTTAACATTTTACATTTTTCATATTTTAAAACCACAATCTGGTTTTGGTGACAACAAATAGTTAACTATAAGACTTAATTGTAGCATGTAGACAAAAGCATGATCTTCAAATTATGCAGTTTCTACCTTTTTAATATTTCAGAAGCTTTAAATATGCTTTATGCTTCCCTGGACCATGCTTCCTTTGATTATGATCATCTGCCTACCTTATTTTTTGTTGCGGAATCAGTTTTATATAGACTCTGTTGTGATGCATTCCAAAAGACATACTTATATTCAGTTGAAATAAAGCTGATAAAGGTATGTTTTTTTAAAATATTCTAAATATGTTGTAATTGCTACACATACTACATGTAGTCACATGACAGCTGTTTTAGGATCTAAACAGGCCATTTGGTTTTATTATGGAATATTCTCTTGTTTGATAGTTTGTTTTAATCTTCTCTCTACATGTGGATAATACATTATTACTTGATATCCAAATGGAGGTAGTTTGAGAAAATATATTTCCACCAACTATGTAAGAAAATAATATTTAGTTAAAATCAAGTTTAAATGTATGTCTGCGTATGTGTAACTTTTCTTTCTATTTTAAGGATTTTTAAATGCCACTTTCCATTTAAAAATGCCAACAGATAACCTTAACTAGTTGCCCAATTTGAGAAAATGAGTTGTTCTCTCACTATTCTGTGTCATTTAGAGCCGTAAGATAGGAAACTATCTTCATGGGGTTCATGTTTTAGAAGGTCTTGGATGTCATATGGTTCTACTCCCTGTGATGATTGCGGTTGCCTGTTGCAAAATTTATTATGAGTCCAAAAAATTTAGGTTAAGTAGTGGTTTATTGCAAAGAAAATAAAGAAAAGCAGAAGAAAAAAATATAAGAATATATATTTTTAGGATATATGTATTTTAAGAATTACTTGCAAAAATTATTAAGTATTATTTGCAAGAATAATTTCTTATTCAGTTTTGACTGTGAACTGTTAGAAACCAAACATTGAAAATATTCATGAGTCAGCCAGGGCATTTTTGGAAGATACTATATTTTAGTCCTTAGAACTCAAGCCTAGATCCTCTCCAACATGTTTGGGGGTAAAAGACTTACGGAGACCAGGAGAAATTCAGAGAGCACGTAATAGATGTAATGGAAATTGAACGTGCGAAGAACTGAGGCTTTGCGTAGAAGAAGGATGGGAGAAGAGAGGCAAGATGTTACCATGATGACTTTTTCTTCTTTTTCCTGTTTCCCAAACTGTCCATTAAGGAGATATAAAAAGATTATAAAATTATTATAGAGATTTAAAAAGATATCTACATTTCTATATTAATGATAAAAGAATGAAAGGAGAAATATAAAGCAAGTCTGGTTTTCTCCCCTTTTCTTCTCATTCCCTTTAGGGACCATTTTCCATTCGTTGCCATTTATATTTCTGCTACCAATAAATGACTCTAAAATAAAGTTTTAGCCATTGCATAAATTATTTATAATTTATATACATTATGTCATTTATTTATTTATTTTTAAAGATTTATTATTTTAAAGAGAGAGCACATGCATGAGCGGAGGGGAGAGGCAGAGGGAGAGGGAATGAGGGAATCTCAAGCAGACTCCCCACTGAACACGGAACCCTATGCGGGCCTCGATCCCACAACCCCGAGATCATGACCTGAACGGAAACCAAGAGTCAGATGCTTGACCAACTGAGCCACCCAGGCACCCCATCACTATGTCATTTATTTTTAAAAGGATTCCTATATCTTCTCATCTGAAAGTTTAGACAATTTGCACAGGTTCATATAATAGCTGTGTACACTTAGAACTTAACTTGCACAATGTCTTGCACAACGATCATAATTTAGATGTATTAGACATATTAACTTATAACAATCCTAAAAGGTAAGTGTTATTATTGGCCATTATTTTACAGACTGTGGCATAGAGAGTCTAAGTGAATTATTCAAGGTCTCAGCAGAGAAGGTTTTGAAACCCAGAAGGTTTTGAAACCCAGTGGACTCTCAGCTATAATGCTATACATTTACCTTGGCTCTCAGATTTACTAATTTCAAAGTCTACTCCTTATTGTTCTAGATAATATAAATTAGCTAGTAGAAATAAGCATGCTCTATAAGTACCTTTGATTTCAGGCAAGAAGCCATTTCAGTTATCTTCCTTGACTTTGTAGAATTTTCATTATATATCTGACAGTCAGTTGGAAACCTCCCTTTTGATCTTTTCTTTTTGACAGTATGATATACTGAAACGTATTGCCAGGGAAGCATCACCCACCTTCATATGCACCATTTTTTGATAAAGTAGTATATAGCTCAGCATTAGGAGGAGCCAGAAATATTTGATTCCATAATATTATTTACTTTCACATTTTGTGTGCCTTCTTTCCTCGGTATTTACCACTGAGTGTATAATCCCATCTTAAGTATTAAAGTCTACTTAACTGAAGTGTAGAGAATAACATATAAGCAACGATAGTTTAATACATTTTAGATAGAAAATGTTCTTCAAGCTTCTATAAAAAAACTTGGAGCACATAACAAACCATTAAAATATAACACATAATAAATATTATTCATCTTTTCTGTTTCACTATTAGATAATAGAGTCTGATAAATGAAGAGAAGTAGTCATGGAAAGAGAAGGAAAGAAGGGGAGTAAGGAATAAAGGAAGGAAAGATGGTAGAATGAAGAAAGAGAAATTGACAAGGAGAGATTCAGTCTAGGAGGCAAAGCTCAAGCTGTCAAGCTACAGAAAGAATATGTACACAAATGAGACGAGGAAAGATGCACAGAGGGTCCCAGAATATTTTAGAGATACAGAAAGGCAGATTTTTTAATAAAAATTTAGACTTTCAGAATATTATAGATGAAAGCTTTTAAAACCATTTTTCCAAGCATAGTTATAACTAGGGATAGCCTCTGGGTCAGGTGAAACTCATGACCAAATTAGGGTATAATACAGTGATCATTCAAACTGATCTGTTTTTCATGTATTTTTCTATTTTGTACAATGTGAAATTTTTCAAAATGAATTTTCCTTTCAGTATCCATCTCTAATTCCTTTCAAATTATTCCCCTTTGATTAATTTTCATTCATTGTCTATAACAAGGGGTATTTTTTATTTTAATATTCTCACTTAGAAAATAGCAGTATTCTTTTAAATGATCTGACAATTTCCACTTCCCATCTAACTTCAATCTCTTAGAGAAGCATAGTACTATATCAAAGTGATCTGTATGAAGAGATCCCTTGGATATCCTTCATAAATGTTTTCTTTTTATTTAAGTCTATAAATGGTGCATATTTATAATTTATAGATACATTTATAAATATTGGTGCTGCGTTCTCAGAATTTATTTTACCAATAGAATTTTATGATAAAAATACTTGGAAATCACTGCTATAATAGAAAATTCATGACTTTTGGTGCAGCACAGTCTTGGGTTCAAAGTCCAGTCATGCCACTTATTTGTTAAATTGTCTTGGTTTAATCACTGAGACTTGGTAGAATCATCTTTTTTGTTTTATTATTATTTTTTACATATGGACCTGACAGTACCCTGCATCATTGTTAAGAGGATTTGGACTACATGTATCTTGATAGTGATATTGTTTTATTTGTTTTTTTTTCCATAATCTTATGCTTTAGCAATTTAAGAATTTGTGTTCCATTTATTTCTATGGGTTGTGGGTTTTTTTCTTATGTTCTGTGAAAACTTGCACATCATATATTTTTGCAGATATTCCATTTTCTGTATTGTATGTAAAACAAACATGCTACACATGAAACTTCACAGAGGTAAGATAGTAGTGTTTATTTAGCAATGGCTTTTTTCATAAGGGAATTGGGATCTTAGTGTAGCATAGTATGCCCAGGCAAAATATTTCTCAAAACTATCTAAAGAAATGTTTTTTAAACTGTTTTGACTGAAACTCATAGAAAGAAATATCTTTGGCATTGCAATCCAGCACACACATAATGCACACTGATTTATTTCCCAAAACAAGGAACTGTGCAATGTACTATGATATTTTCTTTTCTATTTTGTTTAAAAATCCCCTCTCAATTGATTTCATGACTCACTTAAGGGCCATGACTTGCAACTTGAAAAATACTATTCTACAGGACATGGAACAAAATAGCATTCAGTCTTGGTCATTATATATAATGTAGAGATGATTTATAAGATTTTCTTGGCTGAACCAGTATTTCAACCTTGATATAAATGTTTTAAAGTTATTTCAAAAGCACATAAGCTCAAGTGAGTTTGAAATTGTTTCATCAAAAGCAAATGTAATAATAAAATGGTTTAGTTTCCTTATAGTTTCTAAACATCTATTGATGCAACACAAAATATTTTTTTTTCTTTTTCTTTTGACAGATTGGCTATTTGGTCTTCTTACGACTTTTTATATATTTCCTGCATGGTCACCTAGAAAGTTTTAAACAACATTTATTTAGGCTTCAACCATATTTATACGGTAGACTATCTTTTATTTTCTGTACTTATAAATGTTTTATGTTATAGTTTGAGAAACTCAGACTATCACTATAAAGAACATAAACTGTATTTTATTTTTCATGAAAAGTAATAGGTGCAGTATTTCAGAACAAGGCTTCTGGGCCAGACTGCGTGGGTTTTACTTTTAACTTTTCTACCTAACTAAGTGCATGATCTTGTTTGTGACTCAGTTTCCTCATCTGTAATAGTATCTACCTTTCTAGATTTCAAGAAAGTAATTTTATATTTTAGTAAGGTAATACTATGACAATGTAGATACTGAACTAGAGTAAGAAGAATGTGGATGCAGGGCATCAGTTAGCTATGACATTAGTTGGGCAGGAGATGTTAACCATTATGAACTTTTAAAATGGGAATGAGATAGAGTAGAACAGTTTTGAAAAATGTTTAGGAGGAAAAAGACACTAAATTTGGTGATCAATTGGATCTATGCTATATATAAGGGAAAATGAGGAATTCAGGAGGAATCTTAAATTTTACATACTGACAAATACAGTCAAGATAATGTACTCTAAACTGAAAAAATTCTGGAGAACCATTGGACGTGTTGAGTTACATTCCCTCTATACCTGCATTGTTGAGAGTTCTTTTAATCATAAATGGATGTTGATTTTTGTCACATGCTTTTTCTGCATTTATTGAGATGATCATATTTTTAGCTTTCATTTTGTTAATGTGGTGTATCACATTGACTGATTTGGGGATGTTAAACCATCCTTGTATCTCTGGAATAAATCCCACTTAATCATGGTGTATGATCCGTTTAATGTGTTCTTGAATTTGGTTTGCTAATATTTTGTTGGGGATTTTTGAATCTATGTTCATCAGGGATATTGGCCTGTAATTTTCTTTTCTTGTGGCATCCTTGTATGATTTTGGTAGGGTAATGCTGGCCTTATAAAATGGGTTTAGAAGAGTTCCTTCCTCTTCTATATTTTGGAAGAGTTTAAGAAGGATTGGTATTCTCTTTGAAAGCTTGGTAGAATTCATCAGTGACGCTGTCTGGTTCTGGCTTCTGTTTGTTGGGAGGTTTTTGATTATTGATTCAGTCTCCTTACTAATAATCACTCTATTCGTATTTTCTATTTCATCTTGATGCAGTCTTCGTAGGTTGTATGTTCCTAATAATTTATCCATTTCTTCTAGACTGTCTAATTTGTTGGTGTATAATTGTTCATAGTAGTCTCTTATGGTCTTTTGTATTTCTTTTTTTTAATCCTTTTTTTCTATTGTAACATCTCCCTTCATTTCTTTTTTTAAAAAGATTTTATTTATTTATTTGAGAGAGGGAGAGGGTGAGAGAGAGCAGAGCAGGGTGAGGGGCAAAAGAGAAGCAGGCTCTCCGCTGAGCATAGAGCCCAATGTGGGGCTCCATCCCGGGACTCTGGGATCATGACCTGAGCCGAAGGCAGACACACTTAACTTACTGAGCCACCCAGGTGCCCCATCTCCCTTCATTTCTGATTTTACTTATATGAGTCCTCTTTTTTCTCTTGGTGAGTCTAGCTCAAGGCTTGTCAATTTTTCTTTTCAAAAAACTTTATTTTTTAGTTTTAAATAAACTTTTTAGTTTAATGGATTGAATAAAGAAAACAGGTCAAAAGAGGAAAAGATTAGTATGTTGTAGGATAAGAGATAAAAAAGAGACTCAAGATACAAGAAAGGGAATATTTGGTGGAAAAAGTCATGGAGGAGAGAATAGGAGATAATAGAAGTGTTTTGGAGACTGCCCAATAAATTGCACCACTACTACAAATTCTGACAGGGTATGAAACCAAGACAAGACTGAATAAGAATTTATGTCTATCATATCACTTGTTTTGACTTCTTCATACATTATAATCCTCTTTTTAACTCCTCACTGTGTTCAGCATAGTGACTCATTAAATAATTAGATGATAGTGGCAAATAAATTTTGAAAAATTATGTGAATAAGATCTCAAGATCTCACATTAGTTTGTTATTATAGATCTATCCCAAGAAAACCAATAACTTTGTTTCATATAAGGATAAAATCCCCAATTTTGCCCTTCTGTCAAATACTGTTAAGTAGAGCCTTACTTATGCTATATCTCTGTCTTTAGCAACAGAATGATTTTTACCTGGGGCCATTAGCAACTGCCTCCTATCCATGTAGCCATATAGTAGAAGAGTAGTTATTATTATTTTTTTCCACTGTCAATAGATTGAAACTCAAAAATTGTCTAAAAGTTTACAAAAAGAACAGCATAAAGATATTTCTGTTAAATACCACATAGTGTTATGTTGAATGACATAATTGTTGTTATATTTAAAATATATTCTTTCAAAAATCAACAACAATAACATCTTGAAAAAGAATAAAACTGGAGAATGTAGGTTAACAGTGATGATTTGTTTGTAGGATTACAGTTTCAAAGTATCCATTATGATATGATAACATATGAATGTTATAACTTGATTTATTTTCACCTGGAAGTTTTCAACCATTATTGTGCAGTAACTATACTTAATTGGGCATTCGACTATTATGCAATTGATGTTCTGAATTATATAAACTCTTACGTATTAATTATTTACCTTGTAGTTTTCTATTATGCCAGCAGGGGTCATACATAACATTATAAATCTTGAATGGATGGGGGAATGGATAGCAGTTTCAGCATCTAAGTACTGAATTTAATTATATTTTAGTAACTAAAAGACAAATGAAACACAATGCAAGATATTAATGAAATATTCATCACAAATTATTTTTCTTAAAATAGCACTTTGTTTCTCTGGAGAGTCATATTACAAGTATCCAAACATCTTTTCAAATGTGCAATTCATTCTGAAAACCATGGAAATTATATGCAAAAGAGAACTCCTCTCTGGATCAATTTTTAGCCCTGTGGAAAACAAGAAAAGCTATAAGAACATAGATTCTGATATGGTGAGTATATCCTAGTGCATAATGAGTCAGATAACATTAATATGATTAAATAATTGTGCTTGCCAATACTGTAACATTGCTGAAGGTGAGTTTAGCTGGTGGTGGGGGTAGGGTGAGAGGAACAAATAGCAAAAACAATAAACCATATGCACAGTTCCTGGACAGTAGTTAATAGGATTAGCAGTGGGGCATCAGTATGCACCACTATGACTTTAAATAGAGTAATGTCATAATATCTTTTTCCTTATAGATTCCATCTCAGCTATTTAATCGGAAATAGCAACGCCATTTAATTTATAAATGAGGATTTTAAGATATTACATTTGTATTAAAAGGAAAGTGTATAAAGTACAGGCTATTAATGAGAGCAATTGTCATATTTGATGCTTCCATAATTCATATGTAATTACATTTAAAATGCTATTAAAATCAACTGAAATGTTTTTAAATGGTTCAGAATTGAGTAAATAAAATAATCTCTAGTATATGAAAAATTGTCTTTTAATTTCTAACTTGGACATTAGTGATCAACATTAGAGAAAACTGTCCCAATCATGTAATTCCTTGGTATGTAATAAATTATGTATTATGCGAACAGAGCTGCAGTGAGCCATATAATCGTTCATATATATTATAGGCTGATGTACCTCAAAAAACAAACTTCAATCTCTGGGGCTCATATGTATTTCCTTCTCTCACATATACTCCAAAAGAAAGCAGTGAACAGTTTGAAACCTTGCTTCTTTTGTTATTTTATTTTTTGTTACATATACTTATTATTTCATAGTTTATAAACAGAAAATTTGTTTTTCTAATAATTTCTTAAAAAGGAAAACATACGGGGGTGCCTGGGTGGCTCAGTCAGTTAAGTGTCTGACTCTTTTTTTTTTTTTTTTTTTAAGATTTTATTTATTTGACAGAGAGAGACACAGTGAGAGAGGGAACACAAGCAGGGGGAGTGGGAGAGGGAGAAGCAGGCTTCCCGTGGAGCAGGGAGCCCGATGTAGGGCTCGATGTGGGGCTCGATGTGGGGCTCGATCCCAGGACCCCGGGATCATGACCTGAGCCTAAGGCAGACGCTTAACGACTGAGCCACCCAGGCGCCCCAAGTGTCTGACTCTTAATTTTGGCTCAGGTCGTGATCTCGGGGCTGTGGGATCAAGCCCTGTGTCTGTCTCCATGCTCAGCTTGGAATCTGCTTGGGATACTCTCCCTCTGCCCCTCTCCCCACTCATGCGCACTCTCTCTAAAATAAATAAATGAATAAATCTTAAAGGAAAACGTTTAACATAAGGGAAGTTGAAACAACTAAAAAAATTTAAGATTCCTTTTTCAAATAGTTGTATTATGATTTGCCTCACAGTTTTCCCATGCTTCTCTTGGGCCCTTTCTAAAACCAACTAAAACATAAGTACTTAAGGAAACACATTTAACCACATCTATTTGTAATCATTATAGGCTTTTGTGTTTTCTCTTTGGCTCACTACTTGGTGAATCATTGACATAGAGTGACATATGCTAAGTAATTTTGAATCTTTTGGTTATAATTACTAATGAGCACCAATTACTTCATGCACAAAAGGGATCTTGTTTTTAAGTTTAAAGAATATTTTAGCAATAAATATATAATCTATGATACTGAACAATGGTAAGAACATTGGTCATGAGAAGAAAGACATGCTCAGCAACTGACTGTATGATTCAGAGGAGGTCCGTTGAGCTCTCTAAATCCCCATTTGCTTATCTTTAAAAAAGACTTCATCACCACCGCCACCACCACCACCACCACCACCATCATCGTAATCATTATCATCATCATCATATTCACCCTAACTAATCTATAGGATTGTTGTGAAGATTGCAAAAAAGCATGTGCCTTGTAAATTATTGAGGGCCGTGAAAATGTTAACAATTATTATTGAACATTATATTTAGGAACTCACTTTAACTTAGGCAGTTAAATATAGTAATTTTCATCTAAGGACATGATTATGCTGACTAAATAATTGTGTTTTACTATGAAGTTAATTGTGCTTAATGTGTGATTTGAGTGTTTTTGCTTAAAAAAATAAGATATTGTGAAATCTTGACAATATGAGTGTTCTAGTTATGAAGCAGGCAACCTTCAGTGTTGATTCTGCTTCTCTTTAAGAATCTAAATGTTCAACAAAGCAGGAAAGAATATCCAATGGAAAAAGGACAATCTCTTCAACAAGTGGTGTTGGGAAAATTGGACAGCTACATGCAGAAGAATGAAACTGGACCACTTTCTTATACCATACACAAGAATAAATTCGAAATGGATGAAAGACCTGAATGTGAAACAGGAATCCATCAAAATCCTAGAGGAGAACACAGGCAGCAACCTCTTTGACCTGGGCCACAGCAACTTCTTGCTAGACATGTCTCCATAGGCAAGGGAAACAAGGGCAAAAATGAACTATTGGGACTTCATCAAGATAAAAACTTTTGCACAGCAAAGGAAACAGTCAACAAAACTAAAAGGCAACCTATAGAATGGGAGGAGATAATTACAAATGTCTTATCAGGTAAAGGGCTAGTCCAAAATCTAAGGAACTTATCAAACTCAACATCCAAAAAAAAAAAAAAATCCAGTCAAGAAATGGGAAGAAGACACAGACATTTCCCAAAGAAGACATATAAATGGCCAACAGACACATGAAAAAATGTTCAACATCACTCATCATCAAGGAAATACAAATCAAAACCATAATGAGATACCACCTCACACTGGTCAGAATAGCTAAAATGAACAACTCAGGAAATAACAGATGCTGGCAAGGATGCAGAGAAAGGGGAACCCTCTTACACTGTTGGTGGGAATGCAAACTGGCGCAGCCACATAGGAAAACAGTATGGAGGTTCCTCAAAAAGTTAAAAAAAGAACTACCCTACAATCCAGCAATTGCACTACCAGGTATTTATCCAAAGTATACAAACATAGTGATTCGAAGGGGCACGTGTACACCAATATTTGTAGCAGCAATGTCCACAATTATGGAAAGAGCCCAGATGTCCATTGACAGATGAATGGGTAAAGAAGATGTGGTGTGTGTGTATATATATATATATATATATATATATATATATATACACACAATGGAATATTACTCAGCCATCAAAAAATATAACTCAGCAAGAGTGAAATCTTGCCATTTGCAACAACATCGATGGAACTAGAGGGTATTATCCTAAGTGAAATAAGTCAGTCAGAGAAAACAAATACCATATGATTTCACTCATGTGGAATTTAAGAAACAAAACAGATGAACATAGGGAAAGGGGAGGAAAAATAAAATAAGATGAAAACAGAGAGGGAGGCAAACCATAAAAGACTCTTAACTATAGGAAACAAACAGGGTTGTTGAAGGGGAGCTGGGTGGGGGGATGGGGTAACTGGGTGATGGGCATTAAGGAGGGCACTTGAAGTAATGAGCATGTGGTGTTATATGCAACTAAATAATCACTAAATTCTACCTCTGAAACTAATAATACAGTATATGTTAATTAAATTGAATTTAAATTAAAAAATATAAAAAATAGAAAGATGCTATCTAAAAAAAAAAAAAAATCTATCTGTTCTTGTCAATCTTGGTGCACAAAAGCTACAAGGAAATGGAAGATTCCTGCCATACAGCTTTGCCTGAACTGGAAGGGGCAAAATGTCAACACATGAAAAGAATGTATCTGTTTAGGGGTGCCTGGGTGGCTCAGTCGGTTAAGTGTCGGCCTCTTGCTTTTGGCTCAGGTCATGATCTCAGAGTCCTGAGATAGAGACCCCATGTCGGGGTCTGTGCTGAGCACGGAGTTGTCTTGTCCCTCTCCTCTGCTCCCCCCCCCACTCTTGAGCTCTCTCTCTCAAATAAAGAAATTTTTAAAAATCTAAAAAAAAAGAGAATGTTTCTGCTTAGAGTGGGACAAGTCACTAAGTCTCTGTGCCTTTTTCCACAAAGAACAAAGAGCATAGTTTCAATCTTTTCTAAGTTCTATTTCAGCTCTATACCTCTGATTCTGTGAGGGGATTATAACAGATTTTAGCCTATCAGATTTATTACTGTCCTTTTTCTCCTCTCATTCCCACACAATATAAAGAATTTGAAAGGTAGTGTAGCCACAGTGCTACTAAAATTTCTGGTTCAGCTAACTAATTCAGTGCTTGATTACATGTTTGAACATTGTTCCCCAGTTTCAGCCCAATTTCTTCAGTATAGCTTGGTCTAAGCCAGGCTCTCCCATTCAGTTGAGTACTTACCCATTCAATATCCATCTCTCTCACCTACTGGGAGAAGACAGGAGGAATCAGAGAGGAAAATGGGAATATAAACAATACATCTGTATTCATCCCCCTCCTTTCTTTGTTATTGACATGCCATAGTAGAGGATTTGAGGATGTATTCTTACAGCCCTCCTTTTCCAATAATGCTCAAAGGTCCATGACAGCATATTTTGGCCACTGCAAAATATTTTGTTTTTAATATATTTATCCGCGTTGGAGTAAAAACATAAGCATTTAATTTGTTTTCCAAGTGCTGCCATAAAATTGCTGAAAAAATAAAGAATTCTGTAGGATATACATGTTAGGATACACACAATATGGGTGTTGGTTCTATTTAAGAATAGGAAATTTCCTTTCCCTGCTGCTAGAACCCATTTCTTCTTTTAATATCATTTAAAGCTGATCCAGACGCAAGGTTTCCATTGACTTTGACAAATGGTGCACTTTAATTAGCTCTGTGGCTTTCAGAGCCAGAACACTGGATTGAGTTTTCCACTCTGTCTGTTGCTCACTAGCAGAACTCAATTTGCTGAGTACAGTTGTCACATGATAGTAACAACATAGTTTTTTGGAGATAGTAGATTAAACTCAACTGAAATGCAGTAGACCCTTTACTAAATAGCTGCATCTGTCCTAAAGTACAAATAGTTTTCTGAAAACTAGGAAACACACAGAGTTTACATTCAATTGTGATTAGCAATCTCATCCTCTAATGCTTTAAGTACTTGGGAAGCCAAAGGCATTATCTAAATTTGGGACATTTTGTGCTATACTGCAATTGTACATGGTTACTAGGGTTAGACTGAGACACACGTTCTTTAAAATTAGAAGCATTATCCTATGATTCATGTCCTATCATCTAAGTAGCACATTTGTGTTAAGAGGTCCTTTCATGGCATTGTCAACCATCCCCAAAATGACTAAAAACAAGGATGAAACTCAAAAAGCTATCTCTGAACATCCAAAATACAGCCCATTCTTCAAAGCTCATTACTGTTATAAAAGAGAGTCTGGTCTGATATTCAGAGCTTGTGTACTCAAATTTGCATAAAATTCAAGCTGATGTGGTTATCTGAAATTTCAGCCAACACTAGATTAATAGCACTTTTTTAGGTGGACTTCTCAAAATAGGTATTGTACAAACTGCACTGATAGCTTGTTGGAGAACGTAATTGAGAGGATGTGGCCACTGGTTTCTCCCATGAGCTGGACCTGGGCAATCTGAGGCTCCTCCCTGGAATGCATGTTCTGCTCACTGTTCCCACAGCTGGAGCCATTTCAAGGATGTAGCCTTGAGAGGTCAATGTGTTCTTGAGACCATCTGGGTGGTATAAGTGACAACCCAGTTAAGGCTTCCTATAAACCTTAAGATTCAGGTGGGTGCAGAGATTTGCTTGTCTTGCAGCCACCTAAGATAATCCTCCTAAGTAGGTTCCCTGGCTTATTAGACCTATCACCTACCAATCTGGAGTGGTCTGTCTCCCTCTTTAATCTCTGTTTGGCCTCTGTGTACAGGGTCCAGTTTGCAAAGGAGCATAATCCAAAGCTGGGCAGCAAGGCATGGAGATGAAAGAACTATAGGAAGTGGTCATAAAGCCAAGAAAAAAAGGAAAGAAGGAAGAGAGGAAGGAAAGGAAGGAAAGAGGGAGGGAAGTAAGGGGGTAAAAAGAAAAAGTTCTCTGGGAGTCATTTAATGCCCTGCTCAGTGTTTTTCAAACTGTGTTAAAAGAGCCCTCTCAACTTTTTTTTTTAGATTTTATTTATTTATTTGAGAGGGGGCAGGGAGGGAGGATGCGCAAGCAGGAGGAGGAGAGGGACAAGTAGACTCCGCGCTGAGCATGGAGCCTGTCTCAGGGCTTGATCTCACAATGCTGAGATCATGACCTGAGCCAAAATCAAGAGTTGGAGCTTAACCGACTGAGCCACCCAGGTGCCCCTGTCTTACATTATTTTAAAATAAAGCTTTTCTATGAAATATTCTAACATTCTAAACATTGGCTTGTTTTCATTTGCCTTTCTGAGTGATTATTCCCCACAGTCAGTAGCCTTGTGCAGAGACTTTATCTTACTCATGACTTTTATCTCCAGCATCTGAGTTCCCAACATAAAAATAGATCAGTACACATCTGTGGGACTTGACTAAACAGTTTACTAGAAACTTAATATACCTTAGTTTGAAATTTATATATGAATTTCTGGCCTTTCAACTTAAGAATACTTAACATGACAATTATCTTTAAATTGTAGATCTGATGTTGTTTGTATAAGAAATGAGGATTATAAAGCCTTTTGGAGTCTCTTTAAGGGTTTCTTTTGAGCATAAAAGAATGAAATATTAAGTACATATCATAAGATGTGTATTTGAATCTGTATTGTTGGAAAAAATTCAATGAGAGTGCTATGTTATCACTGTCTAACAATAAAATCAGGTTTCTTTATACCAGTTACTTTAGTAGATCAGTTAATTCTATGAAACTATTAGGAAGCATTTCCAGAAAAAACAAACAGATAACAGCCCATTTTTTCCCCTGAATTTGTAGACTTTTAAAATAGTTACTTAGCAGACATTGACCATGTCCAGCTAGGCATGTATATTTGCCCTCAAAGTGGAAATCCACATTTTAAAACCTAATTTGCTGTTTGATCATTGTTCAAACTTTTCCCTGTCCTCTCCTCCTTGGGTGTCAGGAAGAACGAAGTCATATAGGGTCTAAGAAGCACATTGTTCTAATAATTGTCCTGTAGAGGATATAGAATTTTTGTCATAGTGTGGAACTGATGTCATTGAACACAAGGGACCCATGTGAAAAGCAATTAAGACGTTAGGTTCAGGTTAACAATTGAAGGGAAGCAAAATTTGCTGCCCCCAAATATGACTCTTTGGCATAAGGATTATTTTAGGCTGGTTATTTTTAAGAAATCACAGACACAGGAGAAGCTGTGAAAACTGAGTAGAAGTTACCCTTTTTGTAAGAGATATTTACATTTTAAGAAAAGTCTCCATTTGTATGGGTGTCTCCCTCTCTGTACTAGGAAGAGAAGAATGATTCTAAATCTCTAGAAACCCTTATCAGTGGAGAAGGCCATGACAAATCTGCATATTAACCTTACCCTTGTTTACTAGGCTTTTCCTGTTAACCATCCATAACTGCCCATCCTCCTGTTTTGTCTTTAGCTAGAGATGTTATATAAGGTAGTGGCTTGGGCCATTTTGAAAAGTATTCCTGGGTCTCTCCCATGTGTACAGGAGGTATACATGTTATTAAACTTCTGTTTGGTTTTCTCCTATTAATCTGTCTTTTTATTACAGGGGGTGCAAAGGTCTCAGCCAAGAACCTGGAAGGGTAGATAGAAAATTATTTTTCCTCCCCCACACTATATATATTTACAAAAATATACTTAAGTAAATTGCTCTTTTTGGTGTAACATGAAGTTTAAGAAAATAATGCATTTTCATTTGAATATTTAAAATTTCCCAGGAAATTCATTTTCATGTTTATTCAAGTCAGATAACTCTTTTCCAGATATATTTTTATGTTTTAATTCCAGGAACATTTGCAATTTAATCAGGGAGGATATGAAGTTAACCACCTGCTCTGGCACTGTGTTGCTGCCTGGTCATGTGTTCAGAAGAATAGTCCTCAGCTGAATAAGGTGCTTGAACATCTCATCTTTCATAAAGGGAAGCTTCAAAAGAAATGCTGGTAAGAGGGATTCTATAAATCCAAAGTAATTCATGGAGAAACCTTTGTGTTTAAATGTTAAATAACCTTTGTACTTAAATGTTAATCACACCTTAGTTGACTATGAAAATAATTTATAATCTCAGTTCCAAATGCAAGGGCAATTTATATATTTTGTATTAGCTCATTTTATCAATAAATTGTTCCTATCTCTCTCTCTCATTTTTTTTTTTTGCTAGTTTGCATGCATGTATTGCTTAATTTATCTTTATCAAATGAAATTTGTTATTGATAAGAAGTGCCTCCCCCCATTTAAAACATCCTTTATTTTTTAAGTTGTTAAACAACAACAGTGAGGTACAGTTTATTATCCTTGGAGGAAATATATTGAGATTCTGTTTCTTTATGTCTTACTTGTAAAGTATAACAAAAATAAATCTTGACTGATAAGTGTTCGTTTCCTCCTGTACATATATTAATTTGAGAAGGAAAAAGAAGTCTTAAATTACTACCAAAGAGGACATGGGTTCAATGGAGGGGAGAAGAATTTTAAAGGAGTATTTCTGAGGAAAGTGATCAGAGGAGATATCCCTTTTCAGTATTTGAGGATAATCAGAGTTTTGAATTCCTCTTCCAATGCTAATGGTAATCATCATCATCATCATCATCATCATCATCATCATCTGTCAGGCCATAGCCAAGTTGCAAATTCAATCATCATATAGTTTTCTTAAAATTAGTTCCTGCCTCTGGCTACCCACTGGCTGCCCACTCTACACCAAAGGCCTTTGTGTATGTAATTTCTAAGGATCTGGAGGATTCCTTATGAAGGAAAGGTGTTTTCCTAGTCTCATTTGGAAGTTTTTGGGATTCCAGATCAAGTAAAGATTTCTGGAGGATGGCTTAGAGTTTGCTTAATTTCCTAGAAATAGCCTAGTTCAGAAGATGTTTCATCAAGAACTTATTCTGTCTTGTCCTGTGATGGGAGAAATCTACTCAATACTGCAGTTAACAAAGATTGTGATTCTTTTATGTTTTAAAGCTAAGGATAATATCTTTAAATAGGAAAATTACAATGCAAATAGAATATAATTTTAATAAGTATATCCTCATACAGAGTTGATAAATACAACAAAAATTAGAGATTCTCACTGGTGCAAAGTTGGTTATTCTGAAAGCCATGGTGATTCTTTCAGACCACTCTTATTATAGCAAATAAGTTGTAGGGGATTCAAAGATACAATTTAGTTTTCAAAAGGGTATAGAACTATTTTAGCTCTTGGAAGACTCTAATTTGATTTAAAAAATAAGAGAAATTACATTTTAACATATAAAAATAAGTATTTCATGACTGTCAAGTTTATTTTCAAAGCACTCTAATAATTACCAAATAAACAAGCTTAAAGAAATACTGAGATAGTAAAAGTGGCTGAGTAAGAATAGCTAATTCTGAAAGTCAAGGAATTGTTTCTTTAACCAACTTTGTTTACTGTACGGCATCAACATTGATTTAATTTGTTAATGATTTTTCTTGTTAAACAAACCAACCAACCACAGGTCCCAAATGTTGTCACTTGGACCAAGTTCCCAAACTAGTGTATAATATATAATCTAATTGCAGTTTCAACATCCCCCAGAAATTTAGTCTTAAAAAGATCAGCTAGGAATTTTTCAGTCTGCACCAGTGAGTCTACCACTTAGACCATTTCCATCCCCCTAAAAAGATGAGATCATCTACGTGATGACACCTTGCTTTTCCCCCTAAAAAGCAGCCTCACCTAGAACAATTCTTCTCTTTTGCTAATAACTTTCTTGTCCCAATGACCCTCCCTCTATAAAAACCTTCCAACTCCTTGGAGCTCCTTTCTACTTGCTAGTTGAGGTGCTGCCTGATTCATGAATCATTTAATAAATCTAATTGGAACTTCAAATTTACTTGCTTGACTTTTGTTATTTAACAGTCTTTAAGGTAGTTATTTTTTTATACTTAGTATTTTACAGATTTGGGGCCATTGGAGATCATACAAAACTATTCTGACTTTGCAAATGGAGAAACTGAGGCCATGCTTATTAGGCTTACTAGTGAGTGCAACGAGATTTTTAGGGTCCCAGTACCTTATCCCACTATCATTCTGGCTGCACAAGTAAGGAGATAACTGTTTTGAGGCATCTTGTCACTAAATCCTGGCTTCTCCTTTTCTGGGGAGACATGATGGAAATCAAATGAGGGAGGGGATGGTAGTGTTTAGACAATGCTGAACAAACAGAGGGGTAAACTGAAAGAATTGTGGAACACAGTGACTGTTTAAAATCAAAAGGAAAAGATAATTGTTTAAAAAAAAAACACTGCCAAATAATTTTGATTCTGTTTCTTATATTTACTGTTTTTTTAAAGAGGTTTCAATCTTTTTATTTATTTATTTATTTTAATTATTTTTTTTTTTTAGATTTTATTTATTTGAGAGAGAGAGACAGAGATAGTGAGAGAGAGAGCACAAGTGGGGAGGAGAGGGAGAAGCAGGCTCCCCACAGAGCAGGGAGCCCGATGCGGGACTCGATCCCAGGACCCTGGGATCATGACCTGAGCTGAAGGCAGATGCTTAACCGACTGAGCCATCCAGGTGCCCCAATCTTTTTTTTTTTAAGTGATGACTCTAATAAAAATAATTCATTGACATTAAAAGATTAATTTTTAAGTTAGCAATTTGCCTAACTTCTGCTAGTCAAATTTTCTGTTGTAATAACATTATACCAAATATTAAAGAATTAATTTTTTTCTCACAGAATATTTAAGTTATTTATGGAATAGTCTATACAGCTATCAAGAAGTCATTATTCCAGACAAAATAAAACAAACTGTGATGTAATTATCAAGATCAAACCAGAAGTGCTTTCCATTTCTGGGGAAACTTGAATATTGGTCTTACATACTCCTAAGACTGGGTACATGTAAAAAAATTAAGAAAATGAACAATGTATTTAGAGTGAAATAGAAATATTGAGGCATCAGGCCTTGATAGTAAATTGAGACTTTGTCAGGATTTGCAGGACCAGATAGCCTTGGAGTTGTGACACTTGGTGGAAGATAAATTCGGTGTAGTACTTGAAATTCAATGCCAAGTGACTATTAAGAGGAGTAACCTGAACAATTTTGTTTTCCATGCATATCAGTAAAGTTACCATAATGATGAATCAATGTTCAGAGATTTAAAATGCAGAGGGGAGACCATTCAACTGATTGATCAGAAGACATTTGATTAACAGTGGCAAAAATACAAGTGAGTGGTTCTCATCTGCCCATTTCTGATGTTATCCATCAGTAAATAATTCATCACGTAAATCTCTGCCTTGCTTCTTATAACCCCCTTTATAAAAATTACACCGTAGAAAAGGAAAGAAATAGAAGCAAGTGGTTTCAGCTGAGCCTGAAAAAGAGCAGGCCCAGATCCACAAAAGGACTCCGGGAAGGCATCACAGAGTTAGAGCGACCTCTGCTCACTAGGGGACAGGGAAAAAAACCCTGCAGAGGAAATGCACTAAAGACAATATATTATAAAACAGGGTGAAGAAGTAGAGAAAAAGGGACTACATGAGCCCCTCCTGGCTATCAGGCACCAGCCTTTATCTGGGAAGTTTAGCTGTCCTGAGCTGCAGATAAGCAGCTTGCTGTAAGGCAGATTTCCGTTTAATATGGTTAAATTTTATATGATGCTTCATACTCTCAATGCTCCACCCTGCAGTTTGGCCTTTTATATACTGCCCCATTTGCTCTGGGAAGATAGCTCAAGCCAGTGCAAAAGGCTTTCTAATCTAACATGAAAATAACGAATTGTGTTTATAATTGAATTGTTAGCCGATGAAGACTGCTGAGAAACGCAGTATGCATTTCAGTAGAGCAGTATAACATATAAAATTATGTCTCCCAAAGCAAAATAGCTGATTTAATGCGCTCCATGAATGTATTCCAAAAAAGCTTGACAACTTAAAATTATATAGACATGGCAAGTGGTTTCCAGAGGTATAGTAATTGTGTTTGAAATGAATCAAAGAACCAACTTCTTTGTATGGGCAGCAAGGCCTTAATTTCTGTCTAGGTCACTGATATCCACATTGCCTGTCTCCTGAACCCCAGTGATTATAACGTTCACGTGACAGTCTAACCAAAACCATTCAAACAACTTTTTTGTCAATAGTCCTCCTCCTTCTTCATGAGCTAAGACTGCAGTGTTAAGTCCTCACTCTTCAGATTCATTTACTGGATTTTTAAATGTATCCTTTGATCCTCTGGGCTAAGTGTAACCATTCAGTCTACAGCAAGGGTAAATATGTAATTATGCCTTGCTAGGTTGTGGTGCAGTAAAAAAACATTCAACCTCAAATCAGAAGACCTGAGTTTTAGTCCTATCTCTTGCTACCTGTCTAATTTTGAATGAGTCACTTACCCCTATGAACAGAGTCTGGTTAGCAGATAAATAAAGAGAGTAGCCATTTCAGAGAGCTTTTGAGAGATTTAAATGAGATAAGTAATGAAAACACTTCTTATACTCGGAGTCTCCACTACTACTTCATGTCCTACTAGTTCAGATCTGAATTATTTTTTTCCTAGAGAGGCTTCTGCCTACTGAATTTCGATCTCCATACCTGACACATGTTAACCAATTTACACACCCTACATTTCGGAACTGTTCCCCTGTTCTCTACCTGCTCTGTCACAACCTTGGTTTAGGCCCTTGTCTCATGACTCTTGAAGCTTTTTAACTGGGCTCTTTGCCTTAAGTTTTCCCCTCAGTAATCTGTCATACTCTGCTGCCAGGGTTACAACCTAAATGTGATTATACCACTCTCTGGCTTAAAATTATTTAATAAGAACTATTTTGACATGACACAGGGGTTACATCAGGGTCTCATAACTTGCCATGATTAGAGAAAAGCAAGGAGAGCAAAAACAAAGACGGAAAGGTCCTGCTACTAGGATTCATTACCGCCAACAAACCAAACAGATGAAGTGCCTGATAGGACTGGATGGAGGTGACAGTTAGTGACCCACCTGGGCCTTCTCTGGTGAAGCTGCATTCCTGGCTTGTCCAACACGCCAGCCCTTCGTTCTTCCCCATTGTTATTCCTGGAGCTCTGAGAATGAAGCTCTGCAAGCAGGAGAAAGAACCCCTTTTAGCAGACATACTAAAGACTAGATTCACACGTAGTCCATCTTTTCTGAGTATCAAAAATCAGACAATGGAAAGAGAAATACATTCTTCAAAGTAGTTTTCATAAAGGGCCAAAATCAAGAATGAAATCCTGCCTGCCCTCTTCATGTACAATGAAGATTGAGCTTTATTTATTTATATTAACCCTCCCTTTCTAGACTGTTAATATAATCTGGAGTTCTTGATAACATTAAGGTTAAATCACTATTTAAAAGTGTTCTATCCCCTCCTTAAAGGATGAGTTATATATCAATATTTAATTTTAAGGGTCATATTTCTGAAATTATTTTTACTTATTTAACTTTATTTTTCCCACTCACTGCCAGCCTTTTACCACTAGGATTTCCCATTCTTAAGCTGTGACATACTATTCATTTCTTGGTTGGTTTGAGTACATTCTAAGTATGGACACAGGCGACCTATTTCATTAGGTGAGCCCTTGCTTATGCACAACTCTAGGCTAGAATAACATTTGTCACCATTCATTTTCCCCTGAAAAGTATAATGTACGTTTTGTCTGGAAATAGGCTTCTGTGCCCACAGTTTTTTTTTTTTTTCCCTAATTCCCACTTTAAATCTCTAAATGTTGTTATGCTATTTCCTAACTTATGATTAGATGTTCAAAGCCAGTCTACTTTTTTTTTTTCTATTTTATTTTCAATCCAGAATTTTTTAGGCATATCTTTGTGATTTGGCAGCCAGGATAGAAAAGGCATCCTCTCTTGTCTCACTGGCCATCTTTGGAAACTGTTGAGGTAAATCCTCCACTTTTACTCAGAGAAAAGCCCTGCTATGTGCAGCTGTGCTCAGATGTGCTGGTGACGGGTCTGTGTTTCCTGAAGGCCTTCCACTGATTATTCATCATTCACATGCTCAGTGCACAGTTCCTGCCTCTCTGAGCTTGGATTATCCATTACATTAAAGTGGAAAACCCATATATGCCTGCACTAAATTTTAAATTAATTTTTGGCTTCTCAGCATTGGAAAGGTTTTCCTTCATTTGAATTCCATTTTGTTCATAACTTTAACATCTTTAAAGTTCCTTTCTTTTTTTTTCTTTTTTGTAGTATTACAGATTTTTCCCCTTGATTCTATGTTTCTTTGGTTGTTTCTTTCTTTCTTCTTTTAAAAAAAGATTTTATTTATTTATTTAGAGAGAGAGCGTAAGTGGGGGGCCGGGCAGAGGGAGAGAAAAGAGAGAATCTCAAGCAGACTCCCTGGTGAGCACAGGACCCCAGGTGGGGCTTGATCCCATGACCCTGAGATCATGACCTGAGCCAAAATCCAGAATCAGACGTTAACCAACTGAGCCACCCAGACATACCCTGGTTGTCTCAATGGGAATTAGTAGTGGGTCTCAGTTTGCCAGTTTTCTCCCTTCCAAGCAACTTTTGCAGTTAACTTCCTCATCATGGATTTGAATTATATTTTTGTATTTTAATCTCTTTGCAGTCTTTTGTTTTCTTACCATACTACCTTTCGTCTCAGTATCAAGGCTTTTCATTGTCTTTTCCTCTTATTTGGTTTTATTAAAGGTGCTTAAGAGTTATAAAAATATCTTCTGGTCCCTGTAAGAAATCATTTTCAGAGCTATGATCCTCTCTGAGTATTCAGACTGATATTCTCTTTAGCTCTTGCTTTAATATTCTTCACCTTCTATTTTACTTACCTCATTACCTAGGAGAAATCTATAAAAACTTGGTATTTTAAAATAAGAGGTTTGTATTCACAGCATACATAACAGAGTTGTTAAATGCTGCAACACTCAACATGCACTATCATCAGGGACCTTCCTATATTCTTCCTACTCTTTGATATTTTTTTGTTTTGAGGAGAAAATGCCCTCCAGTGTTCCCATTATAGTGTTCCTCCTCCTCCCTGCCTCCTACACACACATTGCCACAGCATGGTTTTCTACCGTTTTTGTCATCTGGAAGTTGCCAGATGAGAGAGATGAGAATGAAGCACAGATATAATACTCTGGCTTCTTAAAAAATCAGTACTCCAAAGTAAGGGACTGGCTTTACTTTTTTTCTGAATCTATGAAAAACACCATAGATGGTAGAGATCATTTTTTCCCCCTTTTAACTTTTGTTGGGGGCATGAGGCTAGAATTTCACGAAGTGGAATGTGTGTATTCCTCGCTGCTGTTCTTAATCCAGCTCCATCAATTTTATGATTTGTGGAAATTCCCTTTAAATTGCTACTCTTAGTGACTTCTCTTTCATTCTTAGTCTTTCATTTTTAGGGTTGTGTGCATTTTGACATTGTCAGTGTTTTCTGTCGAAATAACCCTGTGTAAGGGTTGTGACTTGGAGACATTTTAATTCCATCTTTTAAAATTACAATTTGATCATTGAAGAAATCGATATAGAGGAGTAAGGAGAACCTAGGAAAACTGTCTTGAATGCTGATGTTCCTAAACTTTTTATAAGGTTGTGTAGATAGATAGGTCAGTAGCTATTTATGAAGCCTCTTATTATTGTATTTTAGCCAATCTATCATCTATACATTTATTTATTTGATATATTTTAGCTGTTTATATTAGTGTAGAAGGAACAGTGGGCCGGAGTAAGGCTAGCTGAGGTCTAGTCCAGGATCTGGTACTAAAATTTACCTGTGTGCAGTGGTTCACATTAATTTTAAAAGTGAAAGAAAAATTTAAAGTAAAATGAATCAAGTAACTATGTTATTTTGGACAAGCCAGTAGACCTCTGCCCTAGTTTCTTTATTTATCAAATTAGGGGAAATTTTATAATATTTATAAATTACTTTATACATGTTTAATTTCATGGCACTGTAAAACCAAGTCAGTCTACTAATGATTGAGACTTGTACTGTAGTGAGTTCACAAAGAAGCTAGTGCAAAATTTCTAACCTAATCAACTTTGAATTCTTTCTATGTGCATTGATTTTTAGTTTTGAATTTTAACAAACTCCAATTTGTAAGTATTGGTGTTTCTATTCTATTTTTGGCAAAGGTACTTTCACTTACAGAAAATTTTGCAATCAGTAGCATTGATTGAAAATAGCGTGTTTGTGTTGAAGCATTTTTCTACCATAGGAGGCTGACACTAATGGATCTATTTTCATCCATATTTTAGTGGAAGTGCCCTACATTAGTTAAAATTTTCCAGACTTAAAAGAGAACAGAAGAACCAAAATCTTAGGACTGTGAGGTATATTCAGGGGCAAGGGGAAGTTCTGTAAAGTCTGAGACTATACTCCTATACTCTCCTTTGCTTGACCTTATTGTGAAGTGGGGTGAGGAGTACTCTGAGAATGACTCACTGGTCATTCACCTCCGAGGGCATCTGGAATTCAGTCACTCTAAGACTTCACAGAGAAAAGTTATCAAATTCATATCCTTTGACTTTGAAGAAATAGTCTTTTTTGTAATTTGATTCAGGTCAGCATTTTCAACCTAGCCATTTCACATAGAGTATTATACTTAAATCTCCTAATAGTCTCTGAAAAATAGGTTTTGCTATATTTACTTATAGATGAGTAGATTCAGACTGAGGTAGACTATGCAAATTGCCCTATGTCATATACCTAATTAGTGACAGAGCTAAGATTCCATCTATCATTTTTCTGACTCTAAGTTCATGCTTGTAAACATCATGCTGAGTCTATCAGTTAGGATTCAGTTCTTCTGCATGAAACAGTAACCTAACTACAATTGGATTACCAAATAAGGCACTAATTATTGCACATAACAAGCAGTACACTATTGATATGGAGATTCTTCAGAAAATCAAGACCCAAGCTCCTTCCAGCTTCCTTTTCTTCCATTGATAGTATTGGACTTTTATCCTCATTGTTGCAAGACAGCTGCTCTACCTTCTGGCATCATGTATGTTTTCCAAGTGGGAGGGAAAGGATGAGCAAAGGAAAAAAAAAATCACCTGTTATCTAAATTTAATCTCTTTCTTAATCAGAAAAATAATAGCTTACCTGGAAGACTTTCATAATACACTTCCATTTGTATCTCATTGACTACATCTACATTTATGGCTAGTCCAAGCTTCAAGGGAGTGTGGGGATTCATTTTTTAAGTCAAATTTATTAAGATATAATTTACAAAATACAATAAAATTCACACATTTTATGTACACAGAACTATGACCTTTGAAAAATGCATACACCTGTGTAATCACAATCAAGATATAGAACACTTCCATTTTGAGGAGCAATGTTAACTGAGCATTTTGCTGTTTTGAACAAAACAGGTTTATTTCTGAAAGGAAGGAGCAGGCAATAGGCAGCATTGTCATCTTGAGGTTAAATTTTTTTCTTGAGGTATAATTAGCATATAACATTGTATTAATTTCAGGTGTATGACATAATGATTCAATGTTTGTATATATTGTGAAATGATCACCACAATAAGTTTAGTTTCTATGTCCTTAAATAACGGTTTGGAAAAGCAATACTGGAAGTACCCTTAGGTGAGAGAAGACTTTAGTTATCTTTTTTTTTTTCTTAAGATTTTATTTATTTATTTGACAGATAGAGACATAGAGAGAGAGGGAACACAAGCAGAGGGAATGGGAGAGGGAGAAGCAGGCTTCCTGCCGAGCAGGGAGCCCGATGTGGGACTCGATCCCAGGACCCTGGGACCATGACCTGAGCCGAAGGCAGACGTTTAATGACTGAGCCACCCAGGTGCCCCAAGACTTTAGTTATCTTTAACCTAGCTAAAAACAGGAACCTGTATAAATCTCCCAGATCTATTTATGTCTCAATTTTCTAATATTTAAAAAAAAAAGATTTCAAAGAAGTCTTGAATGTGTGAAAAATTGTGGTTCAGTGAGTGAGATAATTTATGTGAAAGCACATTGAGATCTGTAAAGCTCTATTCAAATATAAAGAATTGTCTTTTTTCCCCATGATTAGAGGTGTTTCCTTTTGAAAATGATAATGAACTTGACTTACTGGCCTGAAATATCACAGTTGTCAAATTCAAATATAATTGTAAAATATGCTAACTCTTTATCAATGGCTTATAAATCAAGGCAATATGCAGCTTTAGGCAGAGGAATTTTACATTTGCATTCTTACCAGTTCTCTTTCAAACTATATCTCTTTCAGTTGGGTGAAAATAGCACTAAATGTATAATTTCCTGAAACTATCGAATATATGTTCATTTATGACTAATAAATTCTTGTGTGATTTCCCAGTTATTATACAATATTTTGAGTGATAAATCTTGACAATCTTCTAATCAAACAGAAATATAGATTTTAAGAAATTACACTTTTTGTAAAATCAAATAATCTGAACTTTTGGAGTGTTTAGGAAGGTCATTTTTAAATTTGTTCTCTTTTTTGAGAGGAAAACATTCTTGAAATTCACTTCTTAGGTGCAGAAAGTTAAAAATCAAAACCTATTATGAGATTTTGGGGACACTCTAGAACCAGAGCCCTTGATTGCTTGTTATACAGGATCTATGAAGAAATGTGATCTTTTGTGGTATTTATTACTCTCAGAGTTTTGACAGAACTCTACTCTGAATTCAAATATCTTCCCAAAATGTGGTTCTTTCTTGTAGACTTTAATCAGAACCAGTGTCAACCAATACTGGTCTTTATTAAAACTAAATGTATCTGGTAATCTGGAATACTCATTAACTCTGGCCAATTTTTTCATTAAAATTGTTTATTATTGTTTTAATGAAGGTCTTTGTTGTTTTGTTCACAAAATTCCTAGGTTGGATTCAATACTGGCTTTGTTGGTCCTTGGGGAGGCTGCCAAACTAAACATGGCCTGCTTGAAAGCTTTAATGGAACTAATGAGAGATTTTCTTTTAAGCATTATGTCTGTTCAAAACCAGGTAATAACAGTATATTGTTAATTTATGTGTTTTAAAAGAACTGAAGAGAAACAAATTTTATTTTTGCCACTATTTAAATTGTATATCATATTAGGGCTTATAATGAGCATAACCTTGTGATAAAAATTTTAATTAAATATAAAAGTAAATGCACATTTACCATATATCCCAGGATGGATAGATAGATGGATATAGAGAGAGATGTCAAGATATGGAAATAGATTACACACACACACACACATCAAAGGGACTTTAAATTTTATTAACTTGAGGGGGGAGGAGCAAGATGGCGGAGGAGTAGGAGACCTAAATTTCGTCTGGTCCCAGGAATTCAGCTAGATAGGGATCAAACCATTCTGAACACCTACGAACTCAACAGGAGATCAAAGAAAAGAATAGCAGCAACTCTCTGAACAGAAAAGCGACCACTTTCTGGAAGGTAGGACATGTGGAGAAGTGAATCCAAGTTGATACTTGGGAGGATAGACAGCGGGGGAGGGGGCCTCCATCAGCCGATACTGACAACTGATAGAGCCTCGGAGCACAAAATTGGAACTTGTAGAAGTCTGCTCCGCTGAGGGATGTTGCTCCAGTGGCTAAGCGGGGGGTGGGGGGGTGGGGGGTGGAACCCTCGCTGGGACAGTGTGGTCTCGGGACCCTTGGGGTCACAGGAAGACCAGGGGTGCCTGAGTATGGCAGAGCTCCCAGGTATCGGAGCGGGGAAGCCGGCTGCACAGAAAGAGCCGAGGAGCAGACTCTCCGCTTGGGGTTGCCATAAACCATGATCTGAAAAAAAACAAAAAACAAAAAAAAACTGTGATCCACGGCATAGTCGGGCCGCTGCTCCTCCAGCAGGGACCCAACAAGTGGCAGATCCAGGGAGATTCCCCTTCCTCCCCCAGGAGGAGTGGCACAGGAGCGCACCGCAGGGATCTGCTGGGTTTGGAGACTCCACACTGAGTTGTGTGCCAGCGATAGAAACGCTGGGTCACAGGCCGGGTGAGCACGGATGGGAATGATTGACTGCTTTTCTTTGGGGGGTGCACTGAGGAGTGGGGACCTGAGTTCTCAGCTCCTCCAGGCGGAGATTGGGAGGCCGCCATTTTCATTCTCCTCCTCCAAAGCTGTACTGAAAGCTTGCAGAGAACAAAAGCTCCCAAGAGCAAACCCGAGCAGATTACTTAGCCCAGACCCGGCAAGGGCGGGACAATTCCACCTCCAGCAAAGACATTTGGGAACCACGGCAACAGGCCCCTCCCCCAGAAGATCAGCAAGAATAGCCAGCCAAGACCAAGTTTACTGATTGATGAGAACTGCAGAACGCCAGCACTAGGGGAATACTGCACATAGAATTCATGGCTTTTCCCCCATGATTCTATAGTTTTTCAAAGTTAAATTTTTTTAATTTTCTTTTTTCTTCTTTTTCTTTTTTGAATTTTTTTCCCTTTTTCAACCAACATCTTATCAATCGCTTTTTTAAAAATCTTTTTTATTTTTCATTTTTAGTCATATTCTATCCCTTCATTGTAGTTAACCTTATTTTTGGTATATATATGTTATTCTCTCTTTAAAATTTTGGGATACAGTTTCTTCTAACAGACAAAAATATACCCTAAATCTCTAGTGTATGGCTTTGTTCTAGTCTCCTGCCTGATCATATTCTCTCCCTTTTTTTTTTTAAATTACTCTTCTTTCTTTTTTCAACCAACTTCTTATCAATTCCTTTTATAAAATCCTTTATAATTTTCATCTTTACAGTCATATTCCAACCCTTCATCATATTTACCCTTATTTTTGTACATATATAAGCTTTTCTTTATTTAAGATTTTGGGAGGCATTTTCTTCTAACAGACCAAAATATGCCCAAAATCTAGTGTGTGGCACTGATCTATGCACCAGCCTGATCATATTTGATCATATTCTTGTTTGTTTTTTTTTTTAATCTTTTTCTTTTTCTCTTTTTTCTTTCTTTCCCTTTCTTTTCCCCTGGTTACAGGTCTCTTCTGATTTGTTTAGTATATATTTTTCTCAGGTCCTTGTCACCCGGTTAGCATTTTGTTCGCTCATTCATCTGTTCTCCTCTGGACAAAATGACAAGATGGAAAGAATCACCTCACAAAAAAAGAACAAGAGGCAGTACTGACTGCCAGGGACCTAATCAATACGGACGTTAGTAAGATGGCGGAACTAGAGTTCAGAATGACGATTTTAAAGATACTAGCTGGGCTTGAAAAAAGCATGGAAGACATTAGAGAAACCCTTTCTGGAGAAATAAAAGAACTAAAATCTAACCAAGTCAAAATCAAAAAGGCTATTAATGAGGTGCAATAAAAAATGGAGGCTCTAACTGCTAGGATAAATGAGGCAGAAGAAAGAATCAGTGATGTAGAAGACCAAATGATGGAAAATAAAGAAGCTGAGAAAAAGAGAGATAAACAACTACTGGATCACCAGGGCAGAATTTGAGAGATAAGTGATACCATAAGACGAAACAACATTAGAATAATTGGGATCCCAGAAGAAGAAGAAACAGAGAGAGGGGCAGAAGGTATATTGGAGCAAATTATAGCAGAGAACTTCCCTAATTTGGGGAAGGAAACAGGCATCAAAATCGAGGAGGCACAGAGAACCCCCCTCAAAATCAATAAAAATAGGTCAACACCCCGACATCTAATAGAAAACTGATGTCTCAGAGACAAAGAGAAAATCCTGAAAGCAGCTCGGGACAAGAGATCTATAACCTACAATGGTAGAAACATTAGATTGGCAACATACCTATCCACAGAGACCTGGCAGGCCAGAGGACTGACATGATATGTTCAGAGCACTAAATGAGAAAAATATGCAGCCAAGAATACTATATCTAGCTAGGCTGTCATTGAAAATAGAAGGAGAGATAAAAAGCTTCCAGGACAGACAAAAACTAAAGGAATTTGCAAACATGAAACCAGCCCTACAAGAAATCTTGAAAGGGGTCCTCTAAGCAAAGAGAGAGCCTAAAAGTAACATAGACCAGAAAGGAACACAGACACATAGTAACAGTCACCTTACAGGCAATACAATGGCACTAAATTCATATCTTTCAATAGTTACCCTGAGTGTAAATGGGCTAAATGCCCCAATCAAAAGACCCAGGGTATCAGATTGGATAAAAAAACAAGACCCATCAATATGCTGTCTGCAAGAGACTCATTTTAGACCCAAAGACACCCCCAGATTGAAAGTGAGGGGGTGGAAAACCATTTACCATGCTAATGGACACCAAAAGAGAGCTGGAGTGGCAGTCCTTATATCAGACAAATTAGATTTTAAAATGTATAAAGTGCCACATACAATAATTGAGCTTTATATAAAAAAGATTCTTTTATAATATAATATGGGAAATTGTATTTCATTGGATTAATTTATATTCTGTTGATTACTAAGGAAATTGAAAAATTGTTCTCTATGTACTCTTTAGCTATTTGTATTTTTTATTCTTTGAGCTAGATTTTATGCAATCTACCCATGGAAAACCTGTTTTTTAATGAGTACATTTTAGAAATATTAGTTGATTATGGTTCTTTAACAACTCTATAAAATTTGAAGATATTTCTTATCATAAGTACAGTATATAGTTTTAATTATGACAGAACATACTTTGATTATCTAATAACTATTTTCTCATTTTAGGAAGAAGGCTGCAAGGTAGACGATTTTTCCTGGGCCTGGAATGTAGTCTACATGTATACAACAATTCTTGCAGAAATCTGCTTGTATGCGACCACTTCTAATTTGCGAAAAACTGCTTTTACTGGTTTCTGTGTCTGTAAAAGTTCACAAAAAGATATTTTACTCATGGATAAATCAGAAGAACCACCAGAGTTGAAGGAAACAAGTATTTTAGGTCTTTTGGAATATTTCTCTTCAAAAATGTCAGATAATTGTAAGTAAATTATTTCTCAACTTGTTGAGAAATATTTCTTAAATGTCCCTGTCCACATATAGCAATAAGCCTTTTATTTATTTTATTTTATTATTTTTATTTACTTTTTTTTTGACCTACAGTGTTTTATTCATTTCAGATATATAACATAGTGACTTAACAATGCCATACATCATGCAGTGCTTATCACAAGTGCACTCCTTAATCCCCATCACCTATTTCACCCATCCCTCCACCCATCTCCCCTGTGGTAACCATCATTTTGTTCACTTTAGAGTCTGTTTTGTGGTTTGTCTCTCTCTCTCTTTTTTTCCGCTTTGCTCATTTTTTTGTTTGTTTCTTAAATTCCACATATGAATGAAATCATATGGTATTTGCCTTTCTCAGAATTATTTTGCTTAGCATTATACTCTCTAGCTCCATCCATGTCATTGCAAGTGGCAAGATTTCATTCTTTTCTGTGGCTGAACAATATTTCATTGTGTATATATACTACATCTTCTTTATCCATTCATCTATTGATGGACACTTGGACTGCTTCCATAATTTCACTATTGTAAATAATGCTGCAATAAACATAGGGGTGCATGTATCCATTTGAATTAGTGTTTTTGTATTCTTTGGGTAAACACCCAGTAGTGTGATTGCCAGATTGTAGGGTAGTTCTATTTTTAACTTTTAGAGGAATCTCCATATTGTTTTCCACAGTGACTGTACCAGTTTGCATTCCCACCAATGGAGCACGAAGGTTCCTTTGTCTCACCAAGACTTGTTTCTTGTGTTTTTTATTTTAGCCATTCTGACAGGTGTGAGGTGATATCTCATTATAGTTTTGATTTGCATTTCCCTGATGATGACTGATGTTGAGCATCTTTTCATGTGTCTGTTGGCCATCTGGATGTCTTCTTTGGAGAAATATCTGTTCATGTCTTCTGCCCATTTTTTCATTGGATTATTTGTTTTTTGGGTGTTGAGTTCTATAAGTTCTTTATATATTTTGGATACTAGCTCTTTATTGGATATGTCTTTTGCAAATACCTTTTCCCATTCTATAGATGGCCTTTTAGTTGTGTTGGTTGTTTTCTTTGCTGTGCAAAAGCTTTTTATTTTGATATAGTCCCAATAGTTTACTTTTGCTTTTATTTCCCTTGCCTCAGGAGACATATCCAGAAAAATGTTGCTATGGCTGATGTCAGAGACATTACTGCCTATGTTCTCTTCAAGGATTTTTATGGGTTCAGGACTCACATTTAGGTCTTTTATCCATTTTGAATTTATTTTTGTGTGTGGTGTAAGAAAGTGGTCCAGTTCATTCTTTTGCATGTAGGTGTCGTTTTCCCAATACCATTTGTTGAAGAGATTGTGTTTTTCCCATTGCATAGTCTTTCCTGCTTTGTTGACGATTGACCATGTAATTGTGGGTTTATTTCTGGGTTTTCTATTCTTTTCTCTTGATATATGTGTCTATTTTTGTGCCAGTACCATAATGTTTTGATAACTATAGCTTTGTAATATAACTTGAAGTCTGGAATTGTGATGCCTTCAGTTTTACTTTTCTTTTTCAAGATTGCTTTGACTATTCGGGGTCTTTTGTGGTTCTGTATAAATTTTAGGATTGTTTGTTCTAGCTCTATGAAAAATGCTGTTGGTATTTTAATAGGGATTGCATTAAATGTGTAGATTGCTTTGGGTAGTACAGACATTTTAACGATATTTGTTCTTCCAGTCTATGAGCATGGAATCACTTTCCATTTCTTTGTGTTGTCTTCAATTTCTTTCATCAGTGTTTTATAGTTTTCAGAGCACAGGTCTTTCACCTTGTTGCTTATATTTGTTCCTAGGTATCTTACTTATAGATGTAGTATTGTGTCAATGTTTTCTCAACCCAAGTGGACAAGAAAATAGATGTTTCTGGTTGTGCAACATATTGAAAGATTTGATCTGCAATAGAGGATACACATATCAAAATTGCCTCCTTCACAATCAGAAGTCAATCTGATTTCAATGACATCAAACTTCTTGTACAAGCCATAAATAATACTGTGTAGGCATTGTCAACATGATTACCGGGGAAGATAGGTGTGTCTTTTTGGAAAGTGACTTAAAGAACCTGGAGCTGCCTCTGTATTTAATTGAAAATGATTTTTTCGCATGATTTTATCTTTCAAGTGAGTAAATTTTTAGAGTGAGAGAACCAGTCTTAAGTCACACAGATTTGTACTTTAATTCTACAACTTATATCTTGGAATCCTAGGTCAATTTATTTAATTTTGCTGACTGATTTCTTTACCTGATAATTATGATAAGACTGCTATTCATATCATAGGGCTTTTTGTGAGAAAAAACTATGGAAACATATAAATACTTGGCATAGTACCTTGTGCATAGTAAAGGTCCAATAAATGTTAATAGATGTTGTGGTTGTTAATGTGGTTGTTAATATTGTTATAATGAGAAAACATCAGTGAGGAAGGATTTTTTCCCCGAACATTAGATGTACAGTTTATATCCCCAGAATCCTACTTTATTTATATATAAAGATATAAATGACAGTGAAAAATATATATATAATATATAAATAGTCTCTTGTGAATGAGTCAAATAGTGTTCTTATGGACCATATTTATATAAAGGCTTTAATATGAAAAAACACTTAAAATCATAGTTTTGTGAAGGCAATGTTATAGGAAACTAATGATTTCCATGAAGATAATTTCCTGGTGATCTGATCTGATATGGGAGCAGAACTTAAAGAATCTAGAAAAATGGATGACTACTTAGAATGTTCTGTCTTCATTCTGAGGTTTTGTGTCAAACAAATTTTTTATAGAGTCAGATATTTATTAATTCTAGAGTGAGGTCTCTGCCCAGTGACTGAAATGCTGCCTTTTAGTGGTTTTGATTGGATGGAAATTTCTATGTATGCTTATAAATACCAATTATACATTTAACATTTGCTACTATGGACTTAACTGTGTCTCCCAAAGTTCATTTGTTAAAACTATAACCCGCAATGTGACTGTATTTGGAGATGAAGTTATGATGGTAGGGCCTGATATGTTTGAATTAGTGTCCTTATAAGAAAAGACACCAGAGAGCTCACTTTCTCCAATATGTGAGGACACTGAGAAAGCAGCTATCTAAAAGCCAAGAAAAGAGCCCTTACCATAAACAGAATCAGTTGGCACCTTGATCTTGGAAATCCTAGCCTCCAGAACTATGAGAAAATAAATTAATTTCTTATGTTTAAGACTCTAAGTCTATGATATTTTGTTATGGCAGCCCAAGAAAACTAATGTACCTCCCCAGAGTGTTGTGATATAGGCAGGTCTGAATATGCTCAAATGCCTAGTAAATCCTTATTTGAAACACAGATTTTTACAGCATAGTCTCTATTTTGTATTTATTTTCATTTATTTATTTACAAGTTTTTAATTCCAGTTAGTTTACACAGTGTTATATGAGTTTCAGGCGTATGACATAGTGACAGCATAGTCTTTAGATGAGACAATTTTGAGCTGGAAAAACATGAGGGAAGATGATAAAAATTAATTTATTTAAACACACAGAATTTTTGCTTGATCCCTGTTGAATTCCAATTTTGAGAAATATTTTGCCTTGATGGGTCATAAAGGATAACAATAGTTAACATTTATTGAGCTCTTACTATATGTCAAGCATGAGTCTAGGCTGATTCATTAATCATTACAACAAGACTATACCTAGATATTCATATTGTCCTCATTTTATAGATGAGAAAACTGACACACTGAGTTTATTTGTCCAAGGAAATATAGTTAGTAAGCAGTACATCTGAGTCTTAACCTAGGCAGTCTGGCTTCAGAGTCCATACTAACTACCTCACTATACTGAACTAACTAAATTAATTGACCTACTGAATGAAAAATTTAAAAAAATTATCCATTTGCATTTTGAAGAATGTGAAAAAGATGACTTTGAGGAATTCTGGCAGTCATTATCCTATAGCACTGTTTGTAAAAAGTATTTTCATAGACTTTGTACATGGTCCTTATTTCTAATGTAAATTCTTGGGCCTTGTTCTAGAATTTTGGATCAAAAATCCGAAAAGTGGAGTGTAGGAATCTGTATTATTAAGCCTAGAGAAAACCTAGCCTATAAATTTAACTGTTAAACAAGCTGGTAAAACATAGAGGAAAGTACCTTTCTTACTTGTTGTTGCAGACCTTTATGCATCTATTCGGAGAGTATTTATGTCAGATGATTTATACATAATTTTACAAAGAGGGAAACATAGCTTTGTGTTGTACACTATATTTGAAATGCCATATTCTATGCTCCTACTTTGGTTTTCAGAGTGTTAAAATGATAGGCTTTTATCAAGCCTTGATTATCTGGAAACTGTGTTGTGAAATTAACACTTGAAAATGGTGTATTCTGTGAGAAACCTACAGAAACTGATTTAGTACGTCTTTTATAGGAAATACATAATGAATGATAGAACCAAATATATCACAGAATAGTAAAAATTTTGTTGCTCATGTTGTCCTCACCCAATGCACAAATCTCTAGTAGACCCATTTGCAAATAGTCCACAGTAACATTCTGTTTAAAAGTCAACAGAGATTAGAACTCCCTATCTCCCAAAGCAGGTCATCCCACTTTTAAACACTGTGAAAGATTCTTCCTTATATTAAAATGAAATCTATCTTTCTAACTTTGGTTTAAGTTTTCCCTCCTAGAGGTAATAAGAAAAAAAAAAATACCAACTCTATTCCATTTCCCACATGCAAGCTCTTCAAATATTTGATGATAATTGCATTGGTTCTCTTTCTCCACCTCTTCACTTTGCATTCATCTCCCATCTCTGCTTACTTCCAAGCTCCTGTGCTAACTTTTTGTAATATGTGAAAAACAGATTTTCAATATGGTTTATGATTAGCTTCTTAAGATTGCTGGAAGGTTGTAATGTTGTTAACATTGAATTGGTAATAATTCATTCCAGTGTTATGATGTGAAGACATGTGAGACCCAAGTATTTTTTCATTCAATGTTGTCTCTGAATGAGAAAAGTAAATATGACATTCTTCCTTTTTCATTCTTTTGTTGAGAATTATTTTCTTAAACTGGTTCTGCAATGATTTAGTGAATGAAATATAATCACAGTTGTAAAATAACTTTGTATGCTACATTTTGATTCATTTTAACTTAGGAAAAAACATTATTACAGAGCAATAACTCCTTTTTAAAAAGCAAACGCAAGTTAATTAGACTCTTAGAACCAATTGAAATGTTTAAGGGTACTCTATTAAATCTTCAATATACCTTTTATCTTGGTGAAGGTTATTCAGAAAAATATTCAGTAACAGTATTGTGTTTATTATATGTGGAAAATATTTAACTCCTTTAAAAATCCATGTACATGTTAGTGATGGAATTCAGGCAGTCCTCATAATTCACAATTCTTTGTTTTGACAAATCTGAAAGTATAGTACCCCTGAGTATTTTATATATATATGGAAGTTAACCAAATGTATCTATTTGTCTTTTTTAAAAATTATTTTATTGTTGGGAAGAGCACTTTACATGAAATCTACCTTCTTTCTTTTATTATGTTATGTTAGTCACCATACAGTACATCATTAGTTTTTGAAATCTACCTTCTTAAAAGTTTAAGTGTACAATACATTATTGTTGACAGTGGGTACAGTGTTGTATAATAGATTTCTAGAACTTATTTATCTTGCTTGATTAAAACTTTATGTCCATTGATTAGTAATTTGAATTTCTCCTTTCCCTCATTTTCTGGAAACCACACTCTTTGATTATACTCTTTGACTTTATGAATATGATCATGTTAGATATCTCATGTAAGTGAAACCATACAGCATTTGTCGGTCTTTCCATGACCGTCCTCAGCATGATATCCTCAAGGTTCATCCATGTTGTTGCATATGGCAGAATTTCCTTCATTTTTAAGGCTTAACAGTACTCGATTGTGGATGTATACCACATTTTCTTCATCCACTGGCTTTATGTTAGACATAAAATTGCAAAAATGAGCAATTATAAAAAAGTTATTTAAAAAACTTTTTGTAATAATCATCTTTTACTTACTCCAGGATAAATTATATTATTTCTTACTTCTCAATATAGGATATGTTTGAAGATTTATCTTTGATCTATTCTCAGGTATGCTATCTCTAGGGTCTATATCTTTTAGAAAACACAGTTGTATTTTAAAAATGAAGAAGAATTCAGAAATCATTAATCCAAAGTTCTACATGCCCTGCTTTCTTTTGGAGTAATTTGTAGGTCTGTAACTCATCTTGCTTGGTATATCATTCTTTATTTCTTTCTGTCATCCTTTTAAATAAAACATAATTTTCAAAAGAGATATCATTGACCTCACAATTTCTCTAAAAACCCTATGCATCTGAAATAATCTCTCAGCTTGTTAATATAGGTGACATGTGTCACTCAATGCAGCCAAATATCATTCACTGAAAATTAATTAAACCCTACTCTGAAAAAAGTATCAATTCTGTCAGGCTTGTGAGACAGAAAAAAATTAGCAGAATATTCAGTTGATGTCATGATACTGACAACATAAAATGTATGTTTTTTATTTGTACGCAAGTACAGAGAATATTATATGGCTTAAGGAACAAATAGATAATCCAGTCCAATTGAATAAGGATATTAGATATTTATTCTCTCTGCCTCTCATATTTCTATATACTACATGCTGTGGAACATACGAGATAAATATATGGAACAGAAAAGCTAATTTACTAATATACATAACCTCATGTTTCTCTGAACTTTCTTTTGTACCTCTCCAGTGGATTTTACCAAATTATAGCTTGTATTTTTAATAATCATTTTATTTCTCTATGTTAGTTACGAGTAGATTTGGCTACCTGTAGTAAAAAATACATTAGATTAAATAAAATGAAAATTTATTTTTCTCCCACATAAAATAAATCCAGAAATAGGCAGTCTAAGGTTGGTGTCAGGGCTTAAGAGGTTCTCAGGGAGGCAGGTTCATTTTCTTTTGCTATTCTGAGGGTGCAGAAGGGAAGAATAATAATATTCATTTTCTACTGTCTTCTTAATAGGAAGTACCACATAGCATTATTGCTGTAAACTCATTGGCTTAAGTGTAATCATATGGCCACACCTAAGGAGAGTTTATTTTGTTTTCTGAGTATCAATCAGCCAAGCTAAAAGTAGTGATTCATATTACTAAGGAGGAAAGGGAGACTGGATATTGTGAAGTAATTTACAATCTGTGCAAAGCTTATTTTACCAAGTTTTGTTCTCTCTCAGGTCGGGGAATAGGTTTTAGCCTTTATTGCTTCACCCTACATTACCTAATGCATTGCCTCATTCAGAGTAACCTCTCAATAAATAAAGTGTCGAATATATGAATGGATGAAGGAAAGGAAATGGATACTGTATTGAGATATGATGAGATGACATTTTCAATTCAAAATGGTTATTTTTAAAAAAGATTTTATTTATTTTTCAGAGAGAGAGAACACAAGCGGGGGGGGGGGGGAGTGGCAGGCAGAGGGAGAAACAGGGAGAAGTCCCTGATGCAGGACTCGATCCCAGGACCCTGGGATCATGACCTGAGCCAAAGGCAGACGCTTAGCTGACTGAGCTACCCAGGCATCCCTCAAAATGGTTATTAAACATCATCTTTATACATTGCTTATCCACTTATTCTCATTCTTTTTTTTTTCAAAAATAATTAGCACAAGTTCTTTTCAATTCACAAGAGAAGAATTGTCCATTTGTTTACTCATTATAATGTGAATGTGCATTATGTGCATCATTCTATATTAATGACTCATGGAGCATCAAAGAACTTAAAAACAACTTTGGATAAACATGGCTACGACATGGTTATGGAAAGTAGGACTCAATCTGTCGTTCATTTGAATCTGAATTTGGAGAAGGGAAGAAGATGCAGATGGGGGAAGTAAGGATGGGGAGGGCTAAATAAACATGAAAAGTTAAGAAGCCATTATGGAAACCAGCCAATCAGAAATGGGTCCTTGGGGCGGAAAAAAAAAAAGAAATGGATTCTTGCTCTTGGAATCTAAAGTTTGAAATATACAATACTAAATGCACTGAATTTCAGGATGAATCTGTATTTCTCTTTAAATATTTGATGTTTTTGGTAGTACTTGATAAAACTTGCATGTGAGGAAAATTCATTTGGACATCAGAATATCTAGACTTGCTGAGTAGACACATTCTACTCTTATCTTGAACATTATGAGTTCTATTAGTTCACTGAAGGCAGGGTTTGTTGTGATGATTATGGATTCCTACTTCAAAAATGTCATTAACTTATCTGTAGAAAAATCTTCAATTTCCCCACAAGCACAGGTTTATTTACAGAGAAACTAATGACATTTAATTTTCAGGGCCTTTCACCACATAGGACACTTCTTTTTTCTTTCTTTCTTTTTCTTTCTTTCTTTCTTTCTTTCTTTCTTTCT